>NW_028255085.1:0-56932 GCF_964263255.1 Lissotriton vulgaris | reverse complement strand
TTCTGGCCAAGAGCCCTTCTATATATATTTATATATATATAAATGAATTAAATTATAAATGAATTAATTGGAAAAGTAATAGGCTGGTGAAGCAGCTAAAGTGGCCCAAAAGCCCAAACATATAAATAATTGTTTTCTTGCCCTGCCTGTCCACTTCCTTCTTGTCCACTCATAAACGGAAAGCACTTTTGCCACATTTGCAGTTAATCCACTTGCTCCAAACACCTTTTTACGCATATGCAAAAACTTCATCTCCATCATCCTTTCCCACAAAATAAATCATCTTTTGAGACTCTTCTGCACACTCCTGTAGCTTTCTCATTACATACACTGATGCCTTTGCCATACCTTTGGAGCAGAGAAGTATGGGGAATCAACTGCAACGTCGGTACTTGTCTCTGCTCAGTTAGACACTGGTTAGGACAAAGTACATCTGGCACCCACAGTTCTGTAACAATCAAAACAAGCATTTGCAATGCAATCGTTCTTGCCTTTGGGACCTTATATGTATTTAGCTATGCAGCACATTAGCCTGGGTGCTGAAACATCTACTGTTCTTTAACATGGAGGGAAAATAAGCACCAACCTGCATGAAAAACCAGGTATGGGAACACATCGAGAGAAATATCGCCTTACAGCGGGAAATGGTATAGTCCGAAGCTCTGTTTTTAATGTCAAATCAGGGCCTTCAGTGGTCATATCACTGAAAATACTGTATTTGAAAAAAATATTATTGTCCACAGGTGCTCATTGAAGACAAATTCTATGGACTGGAATCTATAGAGAATGCTAAAGTGATTCTGCTATTTTACTGACCTCTACTGGTCGTTTTCTATCAAGAAAGTTAAATACAGCCAGTTTCTAAAAAACATAAAAAAGAAAGTCCTTAAGCAGGAAGCAATTCTGATACTTTACTAACCTCTGCTGGTCGTTTTCCATTAAGACAGTTGAATAGAGGCAGTTGAACAGAAACAAAAGTCCCTAAGCGGAAGCAGACAAGTCCTAGGGCTGATCTACAGAGCCCACAAAGTACATGCACATATAAGTATATACTAAAGTATATACAAGAGGTCTTAAATGCTTGACCTAAAAAGGTAACCTCATCTGATTTTGCCCTGTTCTTAATCAGTAGATTGCAGCTGTAAGGGGCTGTTATCAGGTGGGATTTGTCTTTGCCCAATATGTTATGTTGTACATATCATTTTCCAACCCTTATTACTGATTCAATTCTTTTTTTCCCCATGATTAAACTAAGAAGAAAAATGCTTTTCAAGAATCTAGGTGCTGCCTTCCATTACTAAGACTCACCTCCTCCCCTTCATCCAACTTTCATTCACAAATTCTCCTGCTGTCTGCTCAATGTGTCTATTCTCCATGCCTCTCTTTCCTGTCTCTTTCTTCTTCCAATCTTCTCTCTTTGCTCTCAAATACTTCTCCCTGATTCATCATAAACATTCTTTATTTGTTTAAAAACAAGTCAACCATAAAAGATACATTCAGTAGCCAATGCAAGTCATGATTAAACATCATAAAATCAGTCAATTAGGTATAATACCCATATCCTCCCCACTAACCTCTGTAATCCCCACCTGTATGCCCAAAAGAGACCAAAAAAGTAATGAATACATTAACAATAAAAAGGTTGCCTAAGATCAGCCTTACATTGCCCTCCTAATAGGTAATGAGAAAAATTCAACTGAAAGACATATAACATTATAGCTCAATAGCTGCAACAACAACAACAAATCTGAGCTGGATGAACTTGATAAAACTTGCAACCCTTTAAAATAGAAATAATAAAATTTCTCCTTGGTTTCTTATCATAAATGCAAAACTTAATGATCGCTTTACGTTTTCAAACCGTCACCTCTAATTGGAAAGATACAGGAAAAATTTCATGTATGGCATGGTGGAACTTATTGTGTCATCATCATCGATTAGATCGTGCCCATACTACATCTATTCCGTTAAAAATTAAAAAAGATTTTTATGGCTTCCTCTTACTTTATCTTTATCTAGGAAGATGGACAGATCGGTTTCAAAAGTTTGTAATTTCGAACCTCCTTAAATTATAACGGTTTTTCTTTTATTATATTTGTCCATTATATTATATAGTTGATAATTCCTGCTTTTTCAATCTAATATTACATATTTTTCCCTCTCTTTTCTTCTCTTTTCCTTCTTCTCCTCTTTCCTTTCCCTTCTTTCTTTACTTCTAAAAAAGAAAAGATCCAAATGCATTTGGTTTAGCTATCTATTTTCATATTAACAGTTCAGGTTTTCATGTATGCATTCTCATAATAGAATATATATATTTCAATTATTAATCTTTTCATAGTTTAATATTACCTTCCTTGTTATCAAGTTGTCATATTGCTCACTCTACTTACTCATACACTTACTTGGATTGTTATTGACCATTATGGCTGTTTGTTGTATTTGCACACTGTTAATTTTTATTCTCAATAAAGCATTCTTAAAATAAAAAAATTCAAAAAATAGCTGCAAAACTTCACAAAGTGCACAGTGTCATCTGAAAACACAAGGTCGCAGCCACAGGGTCTTAGGTTTTTGACCTCATTCTGGGGCTTTGAGATGGCTAACAATAGGTGTAATAGGTTCATCCTAAAACTTGTGAGCGGAAAGATATGGTTGTTATTTGTTACAACACTAAGGTAAGGCTTCATATGAGCAACTCTTTTCAAAAGCACATGCCAAAGCAGCATTTACCAGAAACCCCAGATTATCAAACAGTTCACACCACCCCATTGAAGAGAAACAATTGTCAACATAACTTAACCAAGGTATACACATAACATTATTGTGGGAAAGACAGCATGGTTTCCACCCTGGTCCAAACTGTAATCCATCGGAGAAGAGTGCGTAGTGCCAAGACATCAGATAGATGGTTGGCACCTAATTCCTCATGTACTATGTAGGACAGCACCCCTTTGGTACAGTCAACAGACAACCTGGAGACCTAGGGGGTCATTATGATGACGGGCGGACTTAATCCGCCCGCCATCATACCTGGACCCAGGACCACCCGCCATAAGGGCGGGAGTTCCGATCAGGGCATTAGGATGCGCCCGGCACACAGGCGGGTGTATCCTGTATATGTACCATTGCGGCGGGCGGAGCAGAAATCTCCGCCCGCCGCAATGGTAAAAGTGCCAGTTGTGCTTTTCTAAGCGCAACATGACAGACACCGCGTGGTGCCTGCCATGTTGCACTTAGAAATGCAGAGGGATACCATAGGTACCCCCCATGTGCACCCCCCAAGCCACGAACTCCCAGGGGTCCCGCAAGGGGCCCCGCAGGGAGTCTCCGCATCAGCAAAAGCCCATTGTAATATGGCGGGTGTTGTCTAACAGACACCGCCTCCATATTAATCATTTTACGCCCCGGCCGCAAGGCAACCGGGGTGGAAAACAGGCGGGCGGTGTTTCACACCGCCACGGTCCCCTCCACCATCCTAATATGGCGGGGGGAATTGTGCAAAAAATGCCAGGCGGATTTCCTCCGCCAGGCTGGCGGTGGCCACCGCCAGCCTGGCAGAGGAAATCCGCCCGACATCGTAATGGACCCCCTAGAGTGCAGTAAGATCAATGTACCCCCAGATGTCTCTGCCATAGACCACCTTTGGAAAAACATTTTGCTTGGTACCCTATTAATATAGCTTTCAGTAGTTTTCTACCTAGCCTGGAGGCAAAACAAGTGACTGGAGAAATAAGATTTACAAAAAGGGGGTGGTGATGAACAGAGTGTCTGAGTTAAACAGACCACTCTTACCCAGTCCAAAGATCAGGGCTTGATCCATCACCGTTATTTATCTCACTGCCCCATCCCAGCTCAGAACCTGGCTATATGCAAATCAGTCTGTCCCTGGCCCAGTGCATCATGGGAACAGGGCAGACTAAACTACCAAGCCAATTCTTCACCAGAAAGGAGACAAGCTACAGGGGACCGGTTTCTGGCATTTCAGCCTTCTTCGGCCCGGGAGCTTGTTTCCTTCCCAGTGTAAGAATTGGCTTTTGTAGTTTGGTTTGCCCTGTTCCCATCATGCACTGGGACAGGAACAGACTAATTTGCATACAGCCAGGTTCTGAAACTGGGATGGTGCAGTGAGCTAAAAAACGGTGTTGGATCTAGCCCTGATCTCTTGACTGGGTGAGAGCTTTCTGCTTAATTCAGAGACTCTGTCCCTCACCACCCCTTGTTGTAAATATTTTTGTCCACCCTAAGCGTGGAAGGGTATTCTCAGATGTGAGACCCTTGCTCATTGCACCATCAGGATTCAAGCAAACCGGGCCGAAGACGGCTGTAATGCCAGAAACCGGTCCCCGGGAGCTTGTTTCCTTCCCAGTGTAAGAATTGGCTTTTGTAGTTTGGTTTGCCCTGTTCCCATCATGCACTGGGACAGGAACAGACTAATTTGCATACAGCCAGGTTCTGAAACTGGGATGGTGAAGTGAGCTAAAAAACGGTGTTGGATCTAGCCCTGATCTCTTGACTGGGTGAGAGCTTTCTGCTTAATTCAGAGACTCTGTCCCTCACCACCCCTTGTTGTAAATGTTTTTGTCCACCCTAAGCGTGGAAGGGTATTCTCAGATGTGAGACCCTTGCTCATTGCACCATCAGGATTCAAGCAAACCGGGCCGAAGACGGCTGTAATGCCAGAAACCGGTCCCCGGGAGCTTGTTTCCTTACCAGTGTAAGAATTGGCTTTTGTAGTTTGGTTTGCCCTGTTCCCATCATGCACTGGGACAGGAACAGACTAATTTGCATACAGCCAGGTTCTGAAACTGGGATGGTGCAGTGAGCTAAAAAACGGTGTTGGATCTAGCCCTGATCTCTTGACTGGGTGAGAGCTTTCTGCTTAATTCAGAGACTCTGTCCCTCACCACCCCTTGTTGTAAATATTTTTGTCCACCCTAAGCGTGGAAGGGTATTCTCAGATGTGAGACCCTTGCTCATTGCACCATCAGGATTCAAGCAAACCGGGCCGAAGACGGCTGTAATGCCAGAAACCGGTCCCCGGGAGCTTGTTTCCTTCCCAGTGTAAGAATTGGCTTTTGTAGTTTGGTTTGCCCTGTTCCCATCATGCACTGGGACAGGAACAGACTAATTTGCATACAGCCAGGTTCTGAAACTGGGATGGTGCAGTGAGCTAAAAAACGGTGTTGGATCTAGCCCTGATCTCTTGACTGGGTGAGAGCTTTCTGCTTAATTCAGAGACTCTGTCCCTCACCACCCCTTGTTGTAAATATGGAGAAATAAGAGGCTTCCGGCTAAGTTGGAAGTCAAACTTTTACTTTACTTTATTATTCTTTATTTCGGTAAAATGTTTCACCATAAAAGACATTATGACATACATAAAAACAAATTAAAATATTATAATTAGCAGATACATCTAGTCCATTACAAAAAATATCATCACATTGCAATGTATTTTGTTCGCTGAGCAGCCTTGATACATTTTCTCCTCAAAAACCACACGGCACCAAGGTACTTGGCTACTGTAAATACAATGTGAATAGACAGGTCTGTTTTAAGGACTCTAAAAGCAGCCAAACATTCAGCAAATTTCAGGTTTCTGCATAAAGGAATAATCCATTTCCTACGTATCACATGATATACCGGGCAAAAAAAGATTATATGAAGCTCAGTCTCATCAGCCAATTTACAAGCAGGACATACACTATTTGCATGTTCACTCCACCTGCTTGTGAGTACGCGGAGTGGGAGAGTCCCATGTCTCCATTGTAAGTAGAGTTTCCTAAGCAAGGAGGGATATAGGTTATCTAGCACTGGCTCAAAAATATAATTGTCCTTGATCCGTAGAAATGTATCGGTTAGTGGCCCATTATTTTGGTGGCGTTACAATGCCGATAATTTGCTATCATGATATGCCTTTGCCAATAGCTTTTTGGGAAACAATGGGCAGGTGGATAGAGGGTCGGACCACAACTTCAGAAGACCCAGACCCTCCAGCTCAGTTTTTATGAATTTCAGCCATTTGATTTCCCCAGCGTTAGGGATTGCAAGCACCTCCTGAAGACCTTGACTATAGCTGATCAATTCCGGGACTGACCATATCCTACGCCAATATGATAGTGGTTGAAAAGCCAGTTCTTCGTCAAGGGGTCGCATCCCAAGATCCATCCTTAGGAGAACAAGGAGAGTAATGGGGGGAAGGGCTACAATCCTCCGGATAAACTTGTTCTCCTCTTTCAGCAGATCCTGAGAGGGTGCATGACCCCAGAGCTCCCACCCATACATGGCAGCCCCCCTTGCCTGTGTCCTATAGATCTGCAGACGTGGGCCAACGGGCCGGATAGATGACTTGTTGTTACACAGAAGCTTCATGATGCCGCCCGAGTACTGAGTCAATTTGAGGAGTGCTTTCTCTTGATGGGTACACCAGGTCATTCTCTCGTTTAGGATAATTCCTAGGTACTCAAAGGTTCTCACCCTTTCCAGTCTATTTTGTGCAATATTGGGGGTGGAGCGGAATTTTGGGGGGGGGGATAAAACACCATGAATTTGGTCTTTAAGGTATTGATTTCTAGACCGTATTCCCCACAGAAACCCACAAAACCATCGAGTACTCTCTGTATACTCATCATGGACTTTGAAAGCAACAAAGTATCGTCGGCAAACATGATCGCCGGTACTCGGGATCCTGCTAGCTTGGGAGCATCGGAGTTGACCACCTCGTTGAGGTGGGGGATAACCCCGTTGACGTAGAGGCAAAACAGGGTTGGTGCGAGCACACAACCCTGCCTTACCCCCCTGTCAACGGGGAACCTATTCGACAGGGCACCCTCCTTGCCACACCTTACCTGTGCAAAGTTGGCGGTGTGGAGATGAATAATTATCTCCAACAGGCCCTTAGGGACCCCCAATTTGGCTAGTACCTCCCAAAGTTTTTTACGGGGGACCAGGTCGAAGGCCGCCCTCAGGTCCACGAATACAGTATAGAGGCTGCCACCCCCCAAATGTACCGTTTTCCAGTGAATGAGGGCAAGCCGGAAGACCTGATCCATCGTTGACACCTTCTCTCTAAAACCTGCTTGGAGGGGACTCAGTATGTCGTGTTCCATCATCCATTCCGACAGACGATCCAACAATAGCCTGGCGAATAGCTTTTGTGAAACGTCTATCAGGCTTATTGGCCTATAACTGACCGGGAGCAGAGGACAACCCTTTTTGAAAATGGGGACTATCTCTGCCCCCAGCCAAGTGGGGGGGATCATCATGCCATTCAGAATAGCATTGAACAGCACCCTGAGGTACGGGGCCCAGATTTTAACTTCATGTTTATATAGATCCTATCGAGATCCTATCGAGGCCTGGCGCCTTTTGAGGCGCCAGCCCCGTGATCGCCATAGTAACTTTTTCCAAGGTGAATCCATCCATGGGTACCACATTTTCGGTGTGTTGATCCATTGTGTGTTCTAGTGGGGTCACTGGTTGATCCAGATTGTGTGGTCTATACAAATTTTTAAAATGTTCCTCCCAAACGGCAGGTGCTATATTTGCTTCAACTGCGGGTAGGGGTTCAGCTGATCCGTGCTTAACAATTTGCCAGAAGTTCCGGCTATCACCATTTTTAAGGGCGGCTGTCAAATCGGACCAGTTTTCCTCATCCCACTCTATTTTGGCAGTGTGTAAAGTTTTGCCCTGATTTTACTTGGGCATTCCCTTGTTTTTAATGACTCAAGCAGTACAGCCTTTACTCTCCTGCAAGAAGCGTTGAACCATGAGGCTCTTTTCTTCTTAGGTTTCTTCGACCTAGACACAGGGTTCAATACCTCCACCAGGTTAGTACATAGCTCAGAGTGGCTAACCCCAAGCACAGAAAAGTCGGCAGGGTTGGTTTGAGTGGTATTGGCTAACTCAGGTTCTTCTAGAGCAAGAGGTTCGGTGGCAGTGATCAACTGCGGAGTGAGAACCTCAACCTGTTCTAGCGCATTGACCACTGCTGCATACAGTCTTTGAATGTTATTTGGGTTCTCTAGGAGTTTCGGCCATTTGATTCTACGTCTGCTGCTTTTCAGGACCAAGGCAGCCGGGGGAGCTGAGTATTCTTCTGCCCTACCCATAGACAGTCCGTTGGCCACAAATGTTAGTGAAAGAGCGTTATGGTCACTATCATTCCTAGCAACTATCCTAAAGTCCTGCACTTTATCCCAATCCTTCGTCGAGACCATGATATAGTCTATTCGTGACTCATAGCCTGGTCTGTTGAAGGTGTATTTTGGTGGAGTATCTCCTTCGGTTCGGCCATTACATGCCCTCAGTGATTGGCAAAGCGTTAGGGAGGTTATTTGAGTAGCGATAGGTGACCAAGCCTTTAACGGTGGAGCCACCAAGGTTGGGATCGTCCAGAGATCGTCCTCATCACTCGTAACACCCACTAGATGGTCTGGGAGAGGCTCATATTGGGTATTAAAATCTCCCCCCACTATAAGTGTGGAGCATAGGCTAGCGGAATCGAGGAACAGTGCAAGATCCTCAATTGTTCTCGAGGTACCTGCTACCCCTACCGCTCTTGCATAAACATTAATCAGTGCTATGCTAGGACCACGTGCCCATTCCAACACAACGCACTGAAAGTCAGCTGAATCAGTTTCGCGGAGTGTTGCCCTACAACCAAGATGAGAAGCCACCCAGATCAAAAGGCCCCAGATGGGCGTCACTTCCCACCCCAGTTTGCCAAAGTTTCAAAGGAAGCATATCAAGTGTGGGACTGTTTTTCCCTAGCCCATGTTTCTTGGAACAGGCATATGTCGTATCCTTCTATTAGTTCCTCCCATTCAGAGGAGTCTATTTTATTGGCCAACCCAGCGATGTTCCAGGAAAGTATAGAAAGTAGGCCAGGAGTCGCAAGCTTATCAGTGTCGTAATTTACCAAAGTAGCCCCACTTGCCCTTGGATAATTATGCAAATAATGAGGCATGGCTTCATTTATCGATAACATTGTTTCAGACATTACCTCTACAGGGGAATTATCCTTAATGGTTAGATCTAGATTATCATTAGGTGACTTAATAGTTGGGCTTGTAGGAGTGTGGATAGTGCCTACAGAATGTTCGACAATAGGTCCGTCTTCATGCCTATTCTCATCTACAGTTTGCTTGGAGTCTCCAGACCGTGAATGTGAAGGAATGGAAGCAAGTCGGGCCAGAGGGTGGGCAGAGCAGTTAAGTAGATCTACTAATGGTAGTGTGTTTGTAAGCCTGTGAGAGAGTCAGTCCACTTCCTCGAGGCACCCAAATCTATTGTAGAC
The DNA here is from genome assembly GCF_964263255.1 of Lissotriton vulgaris. Lineage (NCBI taxonomy): Eukaryota > Metazoa > Chordata > Amphibia > Caudata > Salamandridae > Lissotriton > Lissotriton vulgaris. Next base: position 47,637 of record NW_028255085.1, on the reverse strand, counting down.
TGGGGCTCCTGACCACCCGCTATGTGAATGTGCCCAGTGAGTAAGTCCCACCATGCATACGTTTCCTCTCCGGGATCCAGCTCCAATTTCCTCCTGTGTTGTAGTGTGAAAGTGGAGGATAAAAGAAGGTTAGAGGTCTGGATGCTATAGGCGAGTTCGCACTGTTGTAATTCCAGGAGTGAATATGGTGTGCAGTATTGGGATTTTTGAATGAAACAATCACAAAATCACCATCAATAGACTTGTGCAAGCTACCTATCCAGGGTACCCGACGCACCATGAGGATTTTACTTCTCAGGTGGTTGGGTATTGGCCTGTTGATGTGAAGCCAGTGTATTACTTTGTTTTTTAATGACCCATAGTCTTCCTGCTGATGAAATGACAGTTCTGGCACCCCCGTGAACACAACTACATATGGTCTAACATCAGGGGGAAGATCCACATAACCCCTATAGTGATTTGTGTTAGGTTTTGCTCTCAATGTTGTAGGGTGGGGGTTATTGTGCTCACTGGTGGTGACTGTCGTAGCAGGAGCAGGAGAGATCACCTGCTGGTTTACATCTGCCGCTACCTTGTTAGCAGAAGTGTTGTTGACACCCTTATGCCGAGGTTTTGGGATAGGTATGGCTTTCAAGGCCTTTGTGGGATTTGGGGCAAGTAGTGGTGTGGCAACAGATAGTGGTGGTGATGTATTATTGGTAGCGACCGGTGGGCAGGTTGGTTTATTGTTTTCAGTTATACTAAGGGTGGCTAGATTTAGGATACTTTTTTCGATCTCTAGCAACTGGGTTTCTATTCATATTAATCTGGCTTCAACGGGTGTTAGAAGTTTTTTTAGTGTTCCCCAGACAATTGTCAGGAATTCCACATCCTTCCCTTTTATAGTGCAAAGTGGAACCCCGCCATCCTCGCTTTCAATTACAAGATTATTTAAGTCACTTTCGTCCTCTAAATTTGCAGGGCTGGGTTCTATTTCTGGATTAGAAGGGGGATGAGTCGGTATATGGGGCAATGCCTGAGTGGGTAATTGGGCTTTAGCTACCTTGGCCTTTTTCCTTGAGTAGGCAGAGGTTTGATTGCGTTTTCTTTTGTGGTTAGGGCTATTTTGTGGAGTATGAGGAATCCCCTCAGTATTTTCCTTAGATTTGGCAATAAGGACCATCTTCAAAGGGGCCCCCTCACCTGTTGTGTCAAACCCAGCCTCCCCACTTACTAAGGATGTTTGAGTGGTGGGGGTTGCTTGTAAAGACTCCCCTTAGGTATGTGTAACATGGGTGCTAGTGGCTGGTGGATTTCGGCCTGTGTCACAATCAATGTGGGAGTGGGATTTGACAAAAGCAAAGTGCCCTAGGGAGGATTTTTTAGCCATGGCCAGTTCCTGGGATAACCTTCTCGCTGCCTCTAGGTCACTGGAGACCCTACGCTGCATTTTGTCAATCTCCACATCTATGGCAATGTTGGTCCTGGAGATGAAATCATCTAGGGTTCCATTTTTCAACTTCCCCTTCGCTGCCCTACTCTTATATTCACGAGTTGACATAGTGCGTGCACTAGGGCGGGTTCTTGGTCAGTATAGCTAAGGTCAGGTGTTGAAGCCAAGAGCTGTGGCCCAGTCCAGTCTCCGACAGTCTCTAACGGCCTCAAACGGCCCACCCTTTGCCCGGGCTTTGCTCCGCGCTTCGTACAGCGCGCGTCCCGCGGGCAAGGTGCAGATTATTAACGTAGGCGCTGTGGGCGTGGCTTCCGGGGAGAGCGGGCCAGGTGACTCAGATTGGCCTCGCAGGGACTCCTGGACAATGGAGTCCCTGCACTTTATGCTCGCAGCCACGTTCAGCCTTCGCAGCCCCACTCACTCACTGACCTGGTAAAGCGGGTCCCGCGAAGCGGGACCGGCGAACAGTTAATCAAGTTGCTGGAAGGATGACAAGCAGTCAGGGTAGGTCGGATGATCCTCGCTCCTCTCGCTCCGACAAACAGTCAAACAGAATACCCAGGTAATAAAAAATAGGAACCTTCTGTACTGTGTGGCCCTGCACTCGAAAATGTGTGGTTTAGTAGTTCTTGGACCAGCATTCATAACAAAAGACTCGGGGCTAAATACAAGACTGCCATGAACGTGGGGTGCAGAGGCAGCAGCTATCTTCCAACTGCCCTATTACAACTAGAGCAGTCCGACTGTCCTGGGACTGCCGATCAGAGATCCCTGGTAGTGAGGCGTCTTGAGGCCGCAATATGCTTGGATGGACCACCAATGTCCCGCCAAGAATATTACGACATTCCTTTCCGCCACGGTTTTCATGGTGGTTCCACTTCCATGAAAACCGTGGTAGAGAGGAAAAAAGGGGGCCCTACTGACCCCCTGTTGCCTCTGGGCCTGGGGATGCATGCAGTGCTCCCACTGTGTGCATGCACCCCAGTACTTGCACTGCATGGACTGCGCCAGTCCATGCCATGCAGGTACTGATTTTGAAGTTCCCATTGCAGTGCCTACTTCATAAGCAATGCCGTCAGAACGCCAAAGAACTGCCTACCAGACCAGGAGAAAACTCCAAATCTGGCTGGAGGTTCAACCAACGGTTTGGCTGTGCAGGAGCGGGGCATTCCTGATCCAGCCCTGTCAATGGATCTAACCTTTATGTACTTTGGGGATCAAGTAGAAAGTTGGCAAAGTTGGGTATATATATAAATCGTGAACAAGGGAGCTTGACTCCCGAAACGCGTTGATGTGAGCTTGTCATTTTATAAATAAACTGAGGACTTTTAATCCTACCTTGGAGTGCCGGATGGTTGTCTGTTTTCATTTGGATAATTATATATATATATATATATATATATATATGTATATATATATATATATATATATATATATATATATTACCTACTGGCGGTCGCCAGTAGGTATATATAGTTAGGATTTTTTCCCTATGGGATTTCTGAAAATTCTATGTCTAATAACTTTGGCGTTTGTGGACGGAATCGGCTGAAATTTTCAGGAAAATGGCACATTTTGTTTCTGAGCAGCTCCTGGAAATTTGGGGGGTTTCGTCAAGGGGGGGCTGAGAAAAAAGGGGGTCCCAAAACGCGTTTTTAACATTGAGTTTTCCATAGGGCGGTTGGACTCACTTTTAGCTCGAACGGCTGAATGGATTTGCACGAAACTTGGCAAAATTGTAGGGACTGTTAGCCCGATGTGCCTTTGCTAGGTCTCAATATATGTGCTTCAGTGGATTTTGAGAAATTAACGTTTAAATCAAGATATATATCTGTAACAGCGCTCCGGGCAGCGCTCCGGTTCGCGAACTTTTCGCGTATCGGAACTTTGCGAAGCGAAGCTGATTGGCTCTCCGGTGTCTGTCAACATTCTAAACAGTCCGGTGCGGCCGCCATCTTGTCTCTCGGTAGGATCGAGAGACAAGAGGAGGCCAAAACAAAGGGGGAAATGAAGGAAAGGGGGCAAGGTAGACCCCTTCTGACCCCCTAGGATTGATGAGGGGGATATTATAGAGCCACGCCGGGCCCAAAAAAAAAAAAAAAAATCCGATTTTTTCGCCGTAGAGACGCGTCTTGGTTCGCGAACCGGGCAGCTAACCGGGCAGCTAACCGGGAAGCTAACCGTCAGTGTAACCCAAAAAAAAAAAAAAAAAAATCCGATTTTTTCGCCGTAGAGACGCGTCTTGGTTCGCGAACCGGGCAGCTAACCGGGCAGCTAACCGGGAAGCTAACCGTCAGTGTAACCCAAAAAAAAAAAAAAAAAATTCCGATTTTTTCGCCGTAGAGACGCGTCTTGGTTCGCGAACCGGGCAGCTAACCGGGCAGCTAACCGGGAAGCTAACCGGCAGTGTAACCCAAAAAAAAAAAATCCGATTTTTTCGCCGTAGAGACGCGTCTTGGTACGCGAACCGGGCAGCTAACCGGGCAGCTAACCGGGAAGCTAACCGGCAGTGTAACCCAAAAAAAAAATAATCAGATTTTTTCGCCGTAGAGACGCGTCTTGGTACACGAACCGGGCAGCTAACCGGGCAGCTAACCGGGAAGCTAACCGGCAGTGTAACGGGAGTCTGAGGAGTAGCTGATTGGCTGTCAATATTGTAAACAGTCCGGAGCGGCCGCCATCTTGTCTCTCGGTAGGATCGAGAGACAAGAGGAGGCCAAAACAAAGGGGGAAATGAAGGAAAGAGGGCAAGGTAGACCCCTTCTGACCCCCTAGGATTGATGAGGGGGATATTATAAAGCCACGTGGGGCCAAAAAAAAACAAACAAAAAAATCCGATTTTTTCGCCGTAGAGACGCGTCTTGGTACGCGAACTGGGCAGCTAACCGGGCAGCTACCGGGAAGCTAATCGGCAGTGTAACGGGAGTCTGAGGAGAAGCTGATTGGCTGTTATCATTGTAAACAGTCTGGAGCGGCCGCCATCTTGTCTCTCTGTGGGATCGAGAGACAAGAGGTGGAAAAAAAAAAGGTGTAAATGAATGAAAGGGGTAAGGCAGACCCCTCCTGAACCCCTAGGATTGATGAGGGGGCTATTAAAGTTCCCTGGGGGGTGAAAAAAAAAAATTTTGCGATTTTTCGCGGTAAAGGTGCTTCCTGGTACGTTAACCGGGCAGCTAACCGGCAGCGTAACGGGAGTCCGACATATTGTGTTTTTTGAACGTTTGTGATATGTGCACGTGTGGATTTTGTCTAATTAAGGTTAAAAAAATATATATATATCTTTAAGCGTGTTCTGGCGCGCTTACGTTTTGGGTTTGGTTTGCGCTGCAGAGACGATACGTCACGGTTATGCGATGCATCATGAGGCGTCTCACGGGCTACGTGATACGTCACTTAATAAAGAATATATTTTACAGCTATAGATATTAGCTTTTAAAAAACCAATGAAATTCACAGAAAAAACCATAGGTTATAGACCATATATAGTTAGGAATTTGCATTTACAAAACCTTGAAAATTCACTGAAAAAACCATAGGTTATAGACCATATATAGTTAGGGATTAGCATTTAAAAAACCTTATTTTATTTGCACAAAACCATTGAAATTCCATATATAGTTAGTTGCACTAACTATATATCGCGGACCCGCAATCCACTGCTAATGATGTCACATATTACATCATTCATGACATGGTCAGTGACATCACTGATGACATCACTGATGACATCTCAAATGACATCACTGATGACATCACTGATGACAACACCCAGTGACTGTATGTTTCTGTAAAGTTAAAATATGTCTTACATATTGAAGAATGAGTGGATGTATAAGTGTCTGGATGAAGGATTTAGTAGGTGCATGACTGACTGTATGAGAGAATGATTAAATGTGTCTCACTGAGTGCATGGGTTAGTGATTAAAGTGTCTTAATTTGGCAATCAATATTTATGTTCTTCTGTAAACTGCTGCATGTTTAAATCAGTAGCTATATCAGTAACTATATGGGTTATTGAATGGTTGCCCAAGTATTTGTATGGGAGACTGAGTGTGTGTGTGGGTGGCTGGGAGGTGTATAACTCTGTGCATAGATGTGTGAGCAGTTGATTCCCTAGGTGTATGGGTTCAAAAGTGCATGTAGAAACAGCTGTATGGACAGTTGACTGTGTGCATGAGTATATTGGTGAGTGAATGGATATCTCAGTTCTACATGTCAAAGTAAGTACATATGTAAAACACACTCCATGTGAGAGTTGACATATATAAATAACTGAACATAAGAGTCAGTGAATGTGAGAGTGGCTGTATGAATCATTGTGAACTTGTATCAAGGATTGTATAAGAGAGTAAATATGTGTTAGTATATGTTTGAATAAGTAAGGTGTGTATAACTGTATAGTTAAGGAAATGGAGATGTGATTGATTCTTTGCATGACTGAATAGGTGTGTGAGTAACTCCATGGATGTGTGACAGTCTGTGAGTGCCTGTTTACACTGAGTGTATCAAAGGTTATATTAGAGTCTGAAGATGTATTATCACATAAATGATATCATCAGTGATGTAATCAGTAATGTCAAATGAGATGTCAGTGATGTCATCAGTGATGCCATTTGAGATGTCATCAGTGATGTCATCAGTGATGTCATTTGAGATGTCATCAGTGATGTCATCAGTGATGTCACTGACCATGTCATGAATGATGTAATATGTGACATCATTAGCAGTGGATTGCGGGTCCGCGATATATAGTTAGTGCAACTAACTATATATGGAATTTCAATGGTTTTGTGCAAATAAAATAAGGTTTTTTAAATGCTAATCCCTAACTATATATGGTCTATAACCTATGGTTTTTTCAGTGAATATATATATATATATATATATATATATATATATATATATATATATATATATATATATATATATATTTATTTATTTTTTATCCTCTGTCCCGTAGGGTGATCAATCGAGTTTCCGAACCCCGAAAAGCAAAGCGTGGTAACACCACCGCCCCTAGAACTGTTTATTAAATAAAAAAGACTACAGACATCACAACTGTTTCTCATACATGGCTACGATGGCAGATATCACAGGCGAGAGGGAGGCGGCGGCGAACGTGATGTTCATGTCGGGCAAAGAGAAGCCGGGGGCAAGCAGAGAAAAAAATGTCCCAACGGAAGGCACCACCAACCTCAAAAGTCTTTTTGTGAAATTAGAAAGACTACAAGAGAGAGAAGTGAGGAAATGGTGGGAAGCCACCTCCCTAGAGAAATACCTGGAGTGCAATAGGGTGCCAAGAGGTCTGCGCATCTACACGATCCCATCATATGAGAACCCGGACCCGGCCCTCCTGAAGGATTGGGCAGAATATACGGCGGAGTCCTCGAAAGGGATGGTCAGACTTCTTGTGAAGTACGCATGGAGTGACCGTGAAAAATGCTTGAAAGAAATTGCAGATCTAGAGGCGGAAATTGCAAAAGAGAAAGACACGAAAGCCTGTGAAGATCTACGTGCTGCAATGAGCAAAAGAATCAAGGACTACGAAATGGGGATACGAAAAAGGAAGCAAACAAAATTTCAGCGAGATGAGCAGGACTATGCGTCTGGCAGAATACTTACGTTCGCGCGAAAATTTGACACTACACGAAAAAGATTGGCACAAGGGACGGCCCAGGCAACAGGCTTAGACACAGAGGAGTCAGAAGTGGAGACCTCGGATGGGGAACAGAATGGCGCCTCAGTGGCAAAAAACGTAGAGAGAGAAGAGCCTTTTTTCGACGAGTACCATGTGATGAAGGAGACCCGCCAGAGACCTCAGCAGAGAAAACACCCTCCGCAACAAAAACAAAGAGGAGGACGAGGCGGGGGAAGAGGCACAAGGGGAAATCCACAAAATGTAACAACCCCCATGCTAACACGGAGTGCCTCCAACCGCAAAATGTAACTGGTACCGAGGAAGATAATAATGTCATAAATTTATCTAGGAGAACATTGACAACTGATGAGATAAACATATTGAAAAAAGGCCTAAGCTTCTGTCCAACAAGCGAGTTTAACCTGGTAGACGCCAAAATTGACTTGTTTAAGTATATCAGGAAGTTAAAGTTCAAAAAAATCTTTCTGTTAAATCCGGACAAAGCAACCACAGCTCATCCAATAACACCAAATGTAACAGAAAATGACGATCTCCTGGAAATCTTACTAACACCAACCCAAGATTTACAGGATGGAGAACAAGAAGACAACAGAGAACCAGGCACTTCCTGTCAACAAGTAAGAGATCCAAGCCATCTAAAAGTGAAATCAAGAAAACTGCCAAATACGCCACATGACGCTATAGATGTTTTTAATGAAGCTGTAACAACAGATTTGGAAAGGATGGCAAGCAAGAGAATGAATATGAAGGAGTCAAATATCACGAGAAAACAGTGGGCAGCAATCAAATCTTTGAGAGATGACAAGACAATTGAGATCAAGCCCTCCGACAAGGGCGGTAATATCGTCATCTTCAATAAGGAACACTATGAACAGGAGGCCCACAGGCAACTGAAAGATAAGGACTGCTACGTCACAGTCAAGCGAGAGGAATTTGTCAAAAGTACCATTGTATATGAAAATCTACTGAAACAATGGAAGGATGAAGGCATGATTAGCCATGATGAATTTACATTCCTATACTGTGACGCGCCCATGTTGCCCACCTTCTACCACTTGCCTAAAATCCACAAAAACACCAAAAGACCACCAGGGAGACCGATTGTGTCGGCAATCGGTAGCCTTTTGGAGAATACCTCACGCTTTATAGACTTCTTTTTAGCACCAATTGTGAAGGACTTGCCGTCTTATGTAAGAGACACACAGGATTTTTTACGAATCATGGACAACATCACGTGGGGAGAGGACATGCTACTAATAACCATGGATGTCGTGAATCTATATACATGTATAGATCACGAACAGGGACTGTGTGCGATCAAATGGTTTTTAGAACAGAAACATTCCAAGTTTCAGACACACAGCAACATGCTCCTCTGCATGATAAGATTCTGCTTGTTTAATAATTACTTTTTGTTTGCAGGCCAGATATAAAAACAAATAAGAGGGACCTCTATGGGATCGTGCTTCTCCCCTAGCTACGCGAATCTTTTCGTGGGCTGGTGGGAGAAGCACGAGGCCTGGGGAGGTGAAAATGAAAAATGGAACCAAAACATACTTATGTGGACCCGTTATATTGACGACCTGTTCATAGTTTGGAGGGGGGACAGGACCTCGGCTGAGGAATATGTCTCAACTCTTAACACGAACAATAAGAACCTGAAATTCACCAGTGTCATCAGTAACCAAAGTGTTTTTTATCTAGACCTAGAGGTATTTGTGGAAGGGGATCATCTCCACACAAGACTATACAGGAAGCCAACTGCGGGCAATGCTATACTGCATGCAGAAAGCTATCACCCTAGGAGTCTAGTGAAAAATGTACCGTATGGTGAATTTTTAAGACTCAAAAGAAACTGCTCTGAGAACAAGGACTTCAGGAAAGCACAGGTAGAAGCTAGGGAAAGATTCCAGGCGAGGGGATATTCTCGCAATGTCCTAGACCAAGCCAGTGCAAAAGCAGAAACCATCAACAGGAGAGATCTCCTGCTGATAAATGAGTCCAAGAAATGTGATGATCAGGTCAGAATGATCACGACTTATAACAGTAAGTCGGGAGAATTGGTCCAGTCTTTCAGGAGAAACTGGCACATTCTGCAGACTGATAACATCTTAAAACATGCGTTACAAGACAAACCATTAGTAACCTACAGAAAGTGCCAGTCCCTGTCGGACTATTTGGTTCACAGCCACTACTCCCCTGAGAAAATAACTAAACCGGTGAGCCAAGTGGTGGGCTTCTATCCCTGTTTGCGCTGCAAGGCATGCAAGTTCAGTAAAAAGGTGAAGGAGTACCCATGTAGATCAGGGGAAGACAGACCGAACAGAAAGATCTTGAAACACCTGAATTGTAACTCAGAATACACGGTCTACTGTTTGGTATGTCCGTGTGAAAAACGGTACATAGGAAGCACCATAAAACCGGCAAAGATGAGGGTCCTGGAACACATGAGGGCTATTGTGAACACAGATAAAAACTATCCAATAGCCCGGCACTTTGCGGAACAACACCAAAGCAATAGAGACCTTCTGATGTACTATTGTATAGATCAGGTTCCGAAATCTGAAAGAGGGGGGAACAGGGAGAAGGCCCTCAGAGTAATGGAATCAAAATACATCCTCGACCTTAAGACGATGACACCTTGGGGTCTCAACAATGATGCCGAGATGTGGGTGCACCCATGACAGAAACCTGATAGAATATTCCATCGATTGTACGGATGCATGGGGTGGAATACCCAACAACCTTAACAGGAAAGACCAAAAAATTGAGTCTATTGAATTTGATGAATGCCTAGACTTATAGCACATGTTGAGAAAGACGTTGAATGTATAAAGGTACCATGAACGAGAGAGTGAGAAGGATAAGTGTGGTAAACCGATAGCCCATACAGGGCGGCATAACGGAACAATTAGCTTTGCCCAACAGCACCTAATACCTATACAAGAGCCATAATATAGGAGTAACAAAAGTATTGATGAACTTAGGAATAATGAGAGTCATGTAAATATGGGACAAAAGCTTTAATGATTTTTTTGTAAATATCGGTTCTGCACTTATTCATGATGAAAATGAGATTGGGGATACACCCCTACATAACCACTGTAAATATTTTGCACGAAGATGTAAATAACGAAGTTCTATGGTATCAATCATTCTATATGAATAGTGTATATATGGTAGTCTAAATAATTATTTCAGTCAACTGTCGAACACACTTTTTTTATATTTGCACGGTGCACTTTATTTGTCGCCATTTTGGAACAGGAAGAGAGAAATGAGTAAATGCACACTCAGTAATGGCCGCCATGTAAACAAACCATGTACCATCTTCTATGTCTACTAACAGCAAAGGCGGACTGTTTAAAATGGCGAAAATGTCTGTTCACAAACGACACTGACGAAGCCTTGAGCGAAACGCGTCTGTCGGGGGTGTAGGGGGTTCGGAAACAAAATAAAAAAGAATAACACCTCATCCGAGTGCTGGCCGTTTTTTCTGGTACAGAATACTAGAATTGTGGGATGATATATATATATATATATATATATATATATATATATATATATATATATATATATATATATATATATATATATATATATATATATATATATATATATATATATTACCTACTGGCGATAGCCAGTAGGTATATATAAGTTAGGATTTTTTCTCTATGGAACTTTTGAAAATTCTATGTCTAATAACTTTGGCGTTTGTGTACTGAATCGGCTGAAATTTTCTGGGAAATGGCACATTTTGTTTCTGAGCAGCCCCTGAAAATTTGGAATTTGGGGGGGGTTCGTCAAGGGGGGGCCGAGAAAAAAGGGGGGTCCCAAAACGCGTTTTTCCCATGTTAATTTCCATAGGGCGTTTGGCCTCACTTTTAGCTCGAACGGCTGAATGGATTTGCACGAAACTTGGCAAAATTGTAGGGACTGTTAGCCCGATGTGCCTTTGCTGGGTCTCAATATATGTGCTCCAGTGGATTTTGAGAAATTAACGTTTTAAAAAATTTATATATCTGTGACAGCGTCCCAGATAGCGCTCCAGATCGCGTACTTTTCGCGTCACGGAGCTTTGCGAAGCGATGCTGATTGGCTCTCCGGTGTCTGTCAACATTCTAAACAGTCCGGTGCGGCCGCCATCTTGTCTCTCGGTAGGATCGAGAGACAAGAAGAGGTGAAAAACGAAGGGGGAATTTAATGAAAGGGGGCAAAGTAGACCCCTCTTGACCCCCTAGGAATGATGTTGGGGTTATTAAAGGGTCCCGTGGGGAAAATAAAAAAAATTTGATTTTTCACGGTAGAAGCGCTTCTCGGTTCGCGAACCGGGTCGCAAATTAACGGCTGAATGGATTTGCACGAAACTTGGCAAAATTATAGGGACTGTTAGCCCGATGTGCCTTTGCTGGGTCTCAATATATGTGCTCCAGTGGATTTTGAGAAATTAACGTTTAAAAAACAGGTATATCTGTGACAGCGTCCCAGATAGCGCTCCAGATCGCGTACTTTTCGCATAACGGAGCTTTGCGTAGCGAAGCTGATTGGCTCTCCGGTGTCTGTCAACATTCTAAACAGTCCGGTGTAGCCGCCATCTTGTCTGTCGGTAGGATCGAGAGACAAGAGGAGGAGAAAAACGAAGGGGGAATTTAATGAAAGGGGGCTAGGTAGACCCCTCTTGACCCCCTAGGAATGATGTTGGGGTTATTAAAGGGTCCCGTGGGGCAAATAATAAAAATTTGATTTTTCGCGGTAGAAGCGCTTCTCGGTTCGCGAACCGGGTCACAAACTGGTAGCGAAACGTGAATTCACCATTTTGTGTTTCGATTTCATTAAATTACTAGGTATAAGGGGGTACGGGAGACGTATCCTGACCCCTTTTGTTTTCTGAGGGTGGCTGAGGAGGCTCATATATGTTGATACATGTCTTCCAGCGGCTGTGCGTGAGCGTTTTTTTTTTTTTTGTTGCGTGACGTCTATTAACGTTCGATTCGATGGAAATCAGGAACTGTTGACCGCCATTTTGTCACTGCGAGTAAATATTTTGTTAAAAATAATTGTTATAAATTAATCCTTATTGATAAACATTGTCTGCGCCATCTTGTCTTTTTTGCAATGCCACACTTTTGTTGAGCACGGCAGCCATTTTAGATGCCTTGACCAGACCCACTCTCTGCACGCCGCCGATCCTCAGCATGGCTCCCCACCCTCGCAAGCATCTCCCCCACACACTGGTCACCCCCGCTCTCTCTCTCATGCATGGGCCAGAAACCTCCTCCCATGTGCGCTGCTCTTCCCTGAGAATCACACCCTGTGCCCGCCCGACACCACCCTTTCACCCTATTCACTACCGCACCCTCTGACACTCCTCTTCCTCTGTGTCCGATTGTCCAGGCCGGTCCCAGGCTATCACCTAGCCCTGCAGATGTAGTTTATGGCCCCAGCTGTAGAGAATCACCCCTCTTCAAAGGAGTTACAGTAGATCAAGGCCCCCACCCGATGAGATCCGTCACACCACACGCGTTCCTACTATCTGATAACCATCCTGTATTGTGCTTGGGGAGGGGATTCTCACTGTGAGGGTGTGTGGGACCGAGCCTGAAGCGGAAGATTCCAGGGATGCCTCTTTGTACATCAAAGTTTTTACAATTATGTGTCACATTAAAAATATATAGCACTCCAACAAAGTAGGATTATAACACTTTAATAACTTATAAATATATAGAACGCAACAAAAACAGTAAATACATTTAAACATTTTTTTGAAAAAAGAAGCAACAATGGTCAGTAGCTGTCTTTTGTGCGAATAGTCCCAAGGCAGCACAACGTGCTGAGTTCTGGACGGCACCCAGGTGATGTTACCTGGGTGCCGCACTGGTTTTTGGTATCCTACAATGCAGCTCCGAAAAACGGCGTGGGGCGTCCCGGGGGGTGCGCGGGGAGGCCTAGTCAGTAGCGGTCTGTTGTGCGAATAGTCCCAAGGCAGCAGAACGCGCTGAGATGTGGATGGCACCCAGGTGATGTCCAGTAAGTTGTCGCACTGGTTTTGGCATCCTACAATGCTGCTCCGAAACACGGCGTGGGGTGCCCCGGGGGGGGGGGGGGGGAGGCGGCGTGAACGGGTCTCCTCAGGTGGAGGCTCGTCTGCTGTACTGGGGCGCCCCTTTACCGTTTCAGTTGCCATTCCGCCCGCTTTTGCTACACTGTGCCTCATCCTCCATTCAGCTGTTTATCGCCCGCTCTTGCGGCTACAGCGTCTCGCTCACCATGTAGTTGAGTTGCGCCCACTCTTGCGGTGCAGCGATAGGCGGCTGCCACAGGACTCTTAAAATGGCGGACGGCTCTTCGGATTTGGGCCTGGTCCACTAAAATGGCCCTGGGACACCTTGGAACTCGGACGTCCCCTGAGCCTTAAAGATTTTACAAAAGTCTTGGGGGCTCCCGACTCCTGCAGGCTTCCGGTGGGGAGCGGCTGCCATGATTGCTCGCGGAATGACCACGACGGAGCCACGAGATGGTGGTGCTCTCAGGCTGACGCCAGCTTCAGTCTGAAACATCTAGAAACAAGGTGGGGCTTTCATCGTTTGGGAAAAAAAATGTTTTAATCCAATGAAAAGTGTTATTTTTAGGTCATATGATCAAGCCTTCCATCATTAGGAAACCAAAAGTAAAAAGAACCAATGAAAAGTTTTATAAAGAAGTCACATGACCTGTTATGCTTACATTACGCGCTGCTATAAAAAGCGTAGAAAATCCGTTGGCACGTGAGGCGGAGTCAGTAGCGGACCGATGTGCGAATAGGCCGAAGGCAGCACAACGCGCCGAGATCCGGATGGCACCGAGGTGGTGTCCAGCAAGTTGCACTGGTGTGGCCAACCTGCAATGCTGCGCTAAAAGTCGGCGTGGGGTGCCTGGGGGGGGGGGGGGGGGGGGAGGTGGCGCAAACTGGCCTCTCTCGCCTCCCCAGGTGGAGGCACCTGATGTGCAGTGTGGCGCCCCTTATCTTTTCACTCGCCGTCCAGCAGAGTTGCGCCCGCACTTGCTGCTACAGTAGGCCGAAGGCAGCACAACGCGCCAAGATCCGGATGGCACCGAGATGGTGTCCAGCAAGTTGCCGCACTGGTGTGGCCATCCTACAATGCTGCGCCGAAAGTCAGCGTGGGGCGCCCCGTTGGCCTGTGAGGTCGCGTCAGTCAGTGGGGGCTGTTTGAGAAAGCAATGTGATGCTGTGCGTCGCCCCCAAGATGGAGGGTCCTCGGCTGCAGTGGGGCGCCCCTTGGTGTTTCACTCGCTATCCAGCTGAGTTGCGTCCGCACTTGCGGCTACAGTAGGCCGAAGGAAGCACAACGCGCCGAGATCTGGATGGCACCGAGGTGGTGTCTAGCAAGTTGCTGCACTGGTGAGGCCATCCTACAATGCTGCGCCGAAAGTCGGCGTGGGGTGTCCCGTTGGCCTATGAGGTGGTGTCAGTAGTGGACCGATGTGTGAATAGGTCGGAACCAGCACAAGGCGCCAAGATACGGATGGCACGGAGGTGGTGTCATAGTTGAGAGTTCTGAGCTGCGCTTGTAACACTTTCTGAAGCTTATTTGCACCTGCTGCAGCTTCACTATTGCCCTGGTGTGGCCAAAGATCGCCCATGACATAGGCGGCCGGCTTCCATGGTCCGGCGGAACTTTTTTCCTTTTCCTTTCTGCATCTTGTCCCACAATCTGTTTGACCTTTAGACACGACCAGGTCCCTGAATGTGTGCAGGGTGACGCTATTGATTGAATCAAAATGGCGGCTTCACACAAAGCTGACTCAAGCGTTGCTGGTGATGCTATACAGACAAAAAATGGTTTTCAGTTTGTACATTCTTCAGGATTTTTCCATCCAAGTCTGCTTGAGAGTTTGTAGAACAATGGCTTTAGATCTTGCCCTCTTTTGACTGTTGGTTCTTGTTGATTATCTCTTCTGTTGTCATTTAACTGAACCTTTTTTGGCTGCCGAAAGGGGTTCTGGTCCGACCGCTGGTTGGTGGAGACATTTTGACTATATCCTGGACCTGCCCGGCCTCGCCCAAAATGGCGCCGGTATAAATGGGACTCGTAACTCCTTGTTGTGTACTGGTTGCACAACCTTGATATCACGAGATACGTATGCAGTTTTGAAGCACATGGCGGGCGGGAACGAGAATTGATTGAATATTTCGACATCCCTATTGATATTAAGTTCTGATGTGTTATTGATTACTGTACTATTGAAAGTTCAAATTAACGTCACCCATGGTACTTGCCCGCAAATGTATATCTAGATAATTTTATTGTAAGTGGCCCTGTCGTATTTTAATTACAAAATGTACGTCCACCGATTCCGCAACTGTTAGACACCTTAGTTCTTGCAACCTAATGGCCCGCTCGTTGCGTTCCTCTACAGTGTAAATGTCTCCTCATCATATACGATTCCAGTTTGCTCCGTGGCCGGCCCACGTGGTTATAGGCCCGTATTTATATACTGACATTTTCACAATAAAGGTTTTTAAAACAAAACATGGTAGTAGTATTTACATTGGTAAAGTTTTTTATTTTAGTCACTGTTTTCGAATCAGTAAAAGGCAAGTGAAATAAAGCAGTCCAATTACATGACGGATAAAAGGTATAATACGCAGGAACGCAGTAAAGATAAATGGTCAAGGGCTGTTGTGTTTTTTACTCCTGCAACATAAAGTGATCGATAAGAATCTGATATTCAGGCGTATCGGCGACTAAGGCAGCAGGCCGAGCATCTTTTGCTCAACGGCTCCGTCATGGGACGAAGAAACGCCCTTTTTCTAGAAAAAGGAATATATTTTACTTGCAGGACAGTTGTAAATTTTCCGGGAAAATACATTAGCCTGGAACATTATAACATATATGTTTAAGAAAAAATAATGTTCGAAAGTAATAAAAAGCATAATTTTTAGGTCATATGACCAAGCCTTTCATCATTAGAATAACAAAAGTAAAATGAGCCATTGAAAAGTTTTATTAACAAGTCACATGACCTGTTATGCTTACGTTACGCGCTGCGCGCCGCGCCCCGGATCCCTTCCGGGAAGCTGCGCTTCGCGCACTGGAGTACTTCCGGGTGCGCTAACGCGGCGTGTCATATACCGCATTACGCGACAACGTAGGTCCAGAATATAGTCAAAATGTCTCCACCAACCAGCGGTCGGAACACAACCCCTTTCAGCAGTCTAAAAAGTTCTGTTAAATGACAACAGAAGGGACAGGCAACAAGAACCATCAGTCAAAGAGGGGAGGGCAAGTTCTTCCCTACCGGGTCACGTTGGGGCGCTACCGGAACTGATCGAATTGGTAGTCTACAGTGTTTCTGGATGTTTCAGACTGAAGCTGGCGTTAGCATGAGAGCACCACCATCTCATATCTCAGTCGTGGCCATTCCACGAGCAATCATGGCAGCCGCTCCCAACCAGAAGCTTGCGGGAGTCGGGGGCCCCCAAGACTTTTGTAGAATCTTCAAGGCTCAGTGGACGCTTTCGAGAATGGTGCCCAAGCCCTAGCAGACAAGCGTCCGAGTTCCAAGGTGTCCCATGGCCATTTTAGTGGACCACGCCCAAATCTGAAGAGGCGGCCGCCGTTTTGAGAGTCCTGTGGCAGCCGCCTATAGCTGCATCGCAAGAGCGGGAGCAACTCAACTACATGGTGAGCG
The DNA here is from genome assembly GCF_964263255.1 of Lissotriton vulgaris. Lineage (NCBI taxonomy): Eukaryota > Metazoa > Chordata > Amphibia > Caudata > Salamandridae > Lissotriton > Lissotriton vulgaris. The sequence continues at coordinate 30,850 of NW_028255085.1, read as the reverse complement.
AGACGCTGTAGTCGCAAGAGCGGGTGGTAAACAGCTGAATGGCGGAAGAGGCACAGTGTAGCAAAAGCGGGCGGAATGGCAACTGAAACGGTAAAGGGGCGCCCCACTACAGCGTGTCTTCAGGTCAAACGGATTGTGGGATTAGGTCTAGAATGGAAGAGTCATCAAAAGGCAAAAAGTTCTGCCGGACCCTGGGAGCCGGCCGCCTATGTCGGGGGCGATCCTAGGCCACGCCAGGGCAACACGACTTGGGGAGGGGGCAGAAGTCAAGCGCACCCTCCCAGTCCGCGCCACCACACCGTATGTTGAAAATCTGAAGCCATCGTTCTACAAACTCTCAACCAGCCTTGGATGAAAAATCTTGAAGAATGTACAAACTGAAAACCAGTTTTTGTTTGCATAGCATCAGCAGCAACGCTTGCTATCAGAGTGCATGAGTTTCATGCTCGATCGATTGAGCTAGCCGGATCAGGCAACAAAAAGTATAAAATAGTTATGTAAATAGTTATTTAATAAAACGTTTTACCCTGTTACTTTGCTGGTGTGTTGTATATATTTATAATATTTGCATAGTTTATCATTATTTTGGGCGGGGTGGGTGGCGGAGCCGAGCTGTCTTGCAGCCATCATGATGTGGAGCTCAGTTCATCTCACTAGTTTCGTATTTCTCATGAAGGGTTGTTCCTAATGTTTCTATTTTAGCGAGGTCAAAAAGAGATCCCATTAGTGGCCTACTGATTTTGCTCGATTATTTATTTTTTTTTTTACACGATTTTTCACTATCTGCAAAGACTAAACAGAGTATTGCGGCTTTGTGCTTGTTAGTAAATAGAGAATGAACCAAAGAGAATAAATTCTAAAATAGTAAATGCTTGGATAACAATCAATCAAATGGAGAGACAAGCAGGCACGACGGATTACAACGGGGGCAAAGGCCTGCGTTAACTACCCTTCACTATCTGCAAAGAGAGAGTACTTTTAAGAGAAAAGAAGGGGGGGGCAGCGTTTAAAGCACATCAGCATGCATAAACACGAAAATGTTTTTACCTATCACGTACTTGACATTTGACAGCTTTTGATATTTGCTATTAAAAAACCATTGAAATTCACTGAAAAAACCATTGGTTATAGACCATATATAGTTAGGAATTAGCATTTACAAAACCTTGAAAATTCACTGAAAAAACCATAGGTTATAGACCATATATAGTTAGGAATTAGCATTTACAAAACCTTATTTTACTCGCATAAAACCATTGAAATTCGCATATATAGTTAGTTGCGCTAACTATATATCCCGCACCCGCAATCCTTTGCTGATGATGTCACATATTACATCATTCATGACATGGTCAGTGACATCACTGATGACATCACTGATGACATCTCAAATGACATCACTGATGACATCACTGATGACATCTCAAATGACATCACTGATGACATCAATGATGACATCTTAAATGACATCACTGATGACATCTCATTTGACATTACTGATCACATCACTGATGACATCATTCATGTGATTATACGATGAACCTCTTCAGACTCTGATATAACCTTAGATACACTCAGTGTAAACAGACACTTACAGACTGTCACTTATCCATGGAGTTACTCACACACCTAGTCAGTCATGCAAAGAACCAATCACACCTCCATTTACTCAACTATACAGTTATACACACCTTACTTATTCAAACATATACTAACACATATTTACTCTCTTATACAATCCCTGATACAAGTTCACAATGATCAACACAGCCACTCACACATTCACTGGCTCTTATGCACAGTTATTTATATATGTCAACTCTCACATGTACTGTGTTTTACATATGTACTTACTTTGACATGTAGCACTGAGATATCCATTCACTCACCAATACACTCATGCACACAGTCAACCGCCCATACAGCTGTTTCCACATGCACTTTTGAACCCATACATCTAGTGAATCAACTGCTCATACATCTATGCACAGAGTCACAGACCTCCCAGCCACCCCCCCCCACACACACTCAGTCTCCCATACAAATACTTGGGCAACCAATCAATAACCCATATAGTTACTCATATAGCTACTGATCAACACATGCAGCAGTTTACAGAACAACAGACATAATGATGCACAAATTAAGACAGTTTAGTCACCAACTCATGCTCTCAGTGAGACACATTTAATCACTCACTCATACAGTCAGTCATGCACCTACTAAATCCTTCATCCAGACACTTATACATCCACTCATTCTTTAATATGTAAGACATATTTTAACTTTACAGAAACATACAGTCACTGGATGTTGTCATCAGTGATGTCATCAGTGATGTCACTGACCATGTCATGAACGATGTAATATGTGACATCATCAGCAGTGGATTGCAGGTGCGCGATATATAGTTAGCGCAACTAACTATATATGCGAATTTCAATGGTTTTATGCGAGTAAAGTAAGGTTTTGTAAATGCTAATTCCTAACTATATATGGTCTATAACCTATGTTTTTTTCAGTGAATATATACGTATATATATATATACATATTCACTGAAAAAACCATAGGTTTGACACATGTTATAGTTAGCTGGACATTTTACTCATATAAAACCAATGAAATTCCCCGTTATAGTTACTTCAGCTAACTATAACTCGCGCGCCCGCAATGCACTGCTGATGACTTCACATATTACATCACTCATGACATGGTCAGTGACATCACTCATGACATCACTGATGACATCATCCAGTGAATGGGTTAGTTCTGAAAATTAAATATGTTTTATATATGTATATCTGAAGGTTAATGGAAGAAGAATTGAGCATATAAGTGTATAAATAGCTGCTTTTTAGGTGAAAAATAGATTGTATTACTGACTGAATAAGTATATCTTGATGAGTACATGGGCTAATGAGTAATGTTTAAATACATACATATCTGTATCTGTCTCTCAGTTTCTATGTAAGTGGCTGCATGTGTTGGTGAGTAGCTATATGAGTGATACATAATGTCTATATAGGTTATTATTTGTTTGATTATTAGTTGGAGTGTCTGAGTGTCTAAGTGTCAATATGCTTCGTTGGGAGATCTTATGTAGTGCATAGATGCATGAATGAGTGACTTACTGTTTGTATGTGTTGTAGGCAGCATATTTGCTAGACTGTATGGGTGAGTGAGTTTGTGTGGTGAAAGGCATATAGGTTATTATTTGTTTTTTCTGTATGAGTGTATATATGACTGTCTAAGTGAATGAATAACTGTTTTAATAGTGTATTTCTGAGTAAGTACATATGTTTTAAACTAGTACATATAACTTATGTGTGAATAACTCTATGGTTGAGTGTCGGTGTGTAACAGGATGATCAGGATGTATCAGTGTATAAGAACATATGATGACTGAATACATATATGAGTGACTGTATATAATATATGATTGACTGTATATATCTGTTGATGAATAAGTGGTTGTGTATATAGATCTTCAAATTACTAAATAGGTGTGCTTTAAGTGGCATTGGTATGGCTATTGTATTAAAATTGTTATTTTCTACTTTTTGAGTGTGTGTAATAAAGGTTATATTAGGGTGAGTGAAGGTCTGCCACTCTTCCACAAGGATGATGTCATCAGTGATGTCATTTGAGATGTCATTAGTGATGTCATGAGTGATGTCACTGACCATGTCATGAGTGATGTAATATGTGAAGTCATCAGCAGTGCATTGCGGGCGCGCGAGTTATAGTTAGCTGAAGTAACTATAACAGGGAATTTCATTGGTTTTATATGAGTAAAATGTCCAGCTAACTATAACATGTGTCAAACCTATGGTTTTTTCAGTGAATTTCATAGGTTTTTTAAATGCTACTTCCTAACTATAACGTGTGTAAAACCTAGGGTTTTTTCAGTGAATTTCATAGGTTTTTCAAATGCTATTTCCTAACTATAACGTGTGTAAAACCTATGGTTTTTTCAGTGAATTTCATAGGTTTTTTGAATGCTAGTTCCTAAGTATGAAAGATATACCTGAAATAAATATCGACATACCAATCTTACGTGCACAACTGAGTGCACGCACCCACCTATTTATTTCATGAAAGCTTTCCAATTTAAACCTAATGAATTTCTTCATAGACCAATGAAAGAACTTATAGTACGTTAAGACACTGAACCTAGGCTTTTTTTTTGTCATACAAACCTTTTAATTAAATGGAGCCGAATTTTTTTTAATCGTTCGTGCGTGACTGATTGTACACACCTTAATATTTTTTTTAAAAAATATAAAAGGTTTTATAATTTAATAATTGTATACTTAAATCGAGCTCTAAAAATATGTGAAATCCGTATGTGTTTGAATTCACTTCTTTTCACGTTTTTAAACTTCACTAAAGAACATCGCTACTTCCAAATCACGTTCGTAACTAGATAGTGTCACCGCCTACACGTCCTGAGAAGCGCATGTAAAGTCATGTGACTTGAAAAGAACACTTGCAATTGGTTGTTGGTAGTTTCTATTCTGGAATTTACACGCAGCACTCCACCCACTTCCATCACTTTCTTTTCTACTCTCAATAGAGAACAACGTCGAACATCTTCCCGAAGACTTTGCTGCAATGGCTACCGTTCCGCATTCATCTTCCGAATCTGAAGGAAATGAGCGACCACCTTTGACTAGAAAAACGGAGGCCACGCTATTACCATTAGAAGTGACCAGCACACCGAGAACGGGCGATTTGTATCGCTTAGAGCCCTTACAATTATAAAGTTTTATTTCCTAAGTCTCTGATCTCCAACTGTGCAACGTGGCTCCCCTGTGTCGTATTGAGGTCCATAGACAAAAACTACAGGGCCAGCATTATACACATGCACAGAACCACAAAACCACAAGAGCCACCATGTTAATATATATCCTTAATATAATAAACCTCTGAGAATGTCAGGTCTGTCCTGGTTACTCCTCAGGATTGGATCGATGCTATAAGGGGGCCCACCTCTAGATCAACCCAAGTCTGACTGTAATTGTGTACAGACTGTTAAGGCGATCAAGCGGGGGAAAAAGTTGGGTCCGGAGGGGAACAGCTGGGCACTTGAAACCGTAACCTGTAATTACAGAAGCAAGGGATAAGTACCACAGAACCCTAAGCTGGAACATCCACTAATCAACAAAACACATGTTACCTCACCTGTATATCCTACAGGTGTGCCTGCATGAAGGAAGGATCTAAAGGGCGGCTTCTAAATCCCCTGGCTGTACTACTGGAAAATATAATACAGAGATCATTAGCAAACCCCCATGTTCCCTCCCCTCCTGTAACGTGAAAGTTTAGGACAGCAATGAACACCTACCCAGATGTAGGATAAAGATAACCTAATGTTGCCCAAAACAAAATAATGAAATGATGATCACATTCCTGGTAAACGGTAGTTCATAACAAAAGGTTTTTCTCCTCCGAGGAAATGCTTGAAAGAATCTCCTCAGGGTGTGCAAGTAGCGTCAACCCCAAGATCTCTCATACATTCCCTAGTCTGTAAATAATGCAAATAAGTCAGGAAACTAAATCATATGCCCAGCGTAAAGTATATATATAGCGTCTCTACAGATCCTTCTCTGTAAGCGCTCAAATGTGAGTAATGTGCACTGAATGGTAAGACGGCACCTATACCCAGGTGTCCTGCACGAACCGGAGCAAGACGCTCCCTGAAAGTATGTAACAATATGCAAAAACAGATTCTGTAAACGAACTATGAATACAAGTGCCCCACTCGATCTTGAAAACCTGTTGCTGCAATGACGGAAGGACACGGGCGCTTCCTAAGCCCCACCAGGTTAATCCACAACTCGAGCGGCAACACGATGATGAACGCTATGCTGTAGGCGCTTCCTAAGCCCCACCAGGTTAATCCACAGACGGACTCCTAGAACAAGGAACGCTGAACCCACGCGCTAGCAGCGGCGTGTCCTTTCAGCGCGAGCCGATACTTGCCACCGCCGACCTCCAAGTATCCTGTAGTGAAGTATAAAAGTACACGAACCCAAACACGAGCAGGAATAATCGGCAGCGCGTACACAGTGAGACTTCCTAATAATCACTAGTCGCACCACGTCATAGGAGCGCGCCGCGCAAAGGATCATGGGATATGTAGTTTCCCATTCCGTTCCGCATATTAGAGCAGGCAGTGATTTACCAGAGGTCGGGGGGAATCGTGACAGTACACCCCCTCTCACAACACTCACTGACTGCCACCAGGTTTACGGGGATGTGACAAATGGAACCTCCGCACCAGTCTAGGAGCATGAACAGCACCCACAGGTTCCCAAGAGTCCTCCTCGGGACCATAACCCTTCCAAGACACCAGGTACTGAAGTTTCCCTCTCACCCTGCGAGCGTCCAATATGCGCCGCACCTCGTACTCCACATCCTGCTCTACCCTCACAGGCGCAGGCGCTGCATGACCCGGACCCCGAGCGGGCTTGATCAGCGAGACATGGAACACCGGGTGTATCCTGAAATGTGAGGGGAGTTTCCGTTTCACAGCTACGGGGTTGACATGGCGAATCACCTGGTAAGGACCAATGAACCTAGGGTTGAAAATGCTGAACCGTTTGAAACGGATGTTCCGAGTGGACAGCCACACCCAATCCCCTTTCTTGTACCCAGGACAAGGCCTGCGGTGTCTATCAGCCTGAGTTTTGTATCTGAGTTTAGCCTTTACAAGATTCTGTCTGGCCTGCAAAACAGTCTTCCGCAACAGCCCTTGTGCTGGTCTATGATTGCTTTTAGCCTGCGAACAGACGTCACATCGTTGAACCCAAGCGAACACATCCGGCCGGATGGTGGGCCACCAGTAAGTGCGTAGCAATTTTTCCAAAGTTTTCTTCCCTCCAGTGTGTCCTGCGCATGGTAGATTGTGGCACCACTTAAAGACTTGTTGTCTCAATGCAAGTGTGGGGAGAAGCAATTGAGACCCCTTTCTTGGCAACCCTTGACGAATTCTCCATTCCGGGTGTAATCGAATCCATGTTTTCCAAGCAAAGGTCTGGATGCCTCTCTTGACCTTGTGGAGGAATTCTTCCGTATGGATCACCCCTACCACCTGTCGGGGTTCGATGATGCTGGTTTCGGGAGACTCCATCAATGCTGGGTGACTTTCTTGACGGGTGAGAGCATCAGCTTTCCGGTTGTCACATCCCGGACGGAAGGTGACCACAAAACGGAACTCAGAAAAGAAGAGCATCCATCTCAGTTGTCTGGGTGTGAGATGGCGTGCCGCTCGCAGAAACTGAAGATTACGGTGGTCGGTATAAACCGTGATTTGGTGCGAGGCACCCATCAGCCAATACCTCCACTCTTTGAAGGCGTCTTTAATTGCTAGCAATTCCTTCTCCGCAATCGTATAATTGCGTTCTGCAGGATTTAACTTGCGGGACATGAAGGCAATGCTTGGAAAACATGGATTCGATTACACCCGGAATGGAGAATTCGTCAAGGGTTGCCAAGAAAGGCGTCTTAATTGCTTCTCCCCACACTTGCATTGAGACAACAAGTCTTTAAGTGGTGCCACAATCTACCATGCGCAGGACACACTGGAGGGAAGAAAACTTTTGAAAAATTGCTACGCACTTACTGGTGGCCCACCATCCGGCCGGATGTGTTCGCTTGGGTTCAACGATGTGACGTCTGTTCGCAGGCTAAAAGCGATCATAGACCAGCACAAGGGCTGTTGCGGAAGACTGTTTTGCAGGCCAGACAGAATCTTGTAAAGGCTAAACTCAGATACAAAACTCAGGCTGATAGACACCACAGGCCTTGTCCTGGTACAAGAAAGGGGATTGGGTGTGGCTGTCCACTCGGAACATCCGTTTCAAACGGTTCAGCATTTTCAACCCTAGGTTCATTGGTCCTTACCAGGTGATTTTGGCTGAGGGGCAGGGTTCCCTGCATCAAACGGGTTCCGCTGCATAGCATCCTTCCGTGCTTGCAACGCAGCCGTTTCCTGGCGTGAGGCGGCCAACTCCGCCTGTACTAAGCCTAAGGCGGTCATTACCTCCTCTAGGGTGGCCATTCCTTGTATCAACCCAACCGGGAGGAGCAGAACCTTTAGGCCGATTATTCTGTCAGGTCTGTCCTGGTTGCTCCTCAGGATTGGATCGATGCTATAAGGGGGCCCACCTCTAGATCAACCCAAGTCTGACTGTAATTGTGTACAGACTGTTAAGGCGATCAAGCGGGGGAAAAAGTTGGGTCCGGAGGGGAACAGCTGGGCACTTGAAACCGTAACCTGTAATTACAGAAGCAAGGGATAAGTACCACAGAACCCTAAGCTGGAACATCCACTAATCAACAAAACACATGTTACCTCACCTGTATATCCTACAGGTGTGCCTGCATGAAGGAAGGATCTAAAGGGCGGCTTCTAAATCCCCTGGCTGTACTACTGGAAAATATAATACAGAGATCATTAGCAAACCCCCATGTTCCCTCCCCTCCTGTAACGTGAAAGTTTAGGACAGCAATGAACACCTACCCAGATGTAGGATAAAGATAACCTAATGTTGCCCAAAACAAAATAATGAAATGATGATCACATTCCTAGTAAACGGTAGTTCATAACAAAAGGTTTTTCTCCTCCGAGGAAATGCTTGAAAGAATCTCCTCAGGGTGTGCAAGTAGCGTCAACCCCAAGATCTCTCATACATTCCCTAGTCTGTAAATAATGCAAATAAGTCAGGAAACTAAATCATATGCCCAGCGTAAAGTATATATATAGCGTCTCTACAGATCCTTCTCGGTAAGCGCTCAAATGTGAGTAATGTGCACTGAATGGTAAGGCGGCACCTATACCCAGGTGTCCTGCACGAACCGGAGCAAGACGCTCCCTGAAAGTATGTAACAATATGCAAAAACAGATTCTGTAAACGAACTATGAATACAAGTGCCCCACTCGATCTTGAAAACCTGTTGCTGCAATGACGGAAGGACACGGGCGCTTCCTAAGCCTCACCAGGTTAATCCACAACTCGAGCGGCAACACGATGATGAACGCTATGCTGTAGGCGCTTCCTAAGCCCCACCAGGTTAATCCACAGACGGACTCCTAGAACAAGGAACGCTGAACCCACGCGCTAGCAGCGGCGTGTCCTTTCAGCGCGAGCCGATACTTGCTACCGCCGACCTCCAAGTATCAAAGTACACGAACCCAAACACGAGCAGGAATAATCGGCAGCGCGTACACAGTGAGACTTCCTAATAATCACTAGTCGCACCACGTCATAGGAGCGCGCCGCGCAAAGGATCATGGGATATGTAGTTTCCCATTCCGTTCCGCATATTAGAGCAGGCAGTGATTTACCAGAGATCGGGGGGGAATCGTGACAGAGAATGGATACATATTTCCGTGGCACCCCATAACAGAAATTTGGCGTCCTCTGACTCTGCTCCATTACCAAACACCCTAACCCCCCGCCCCCCTCACTCTTCACTAAACTCCGCACTCCACCCCACCCGGACCCCCTATTACAAACCCCCAACCTACCCTTCCTGCCCAAGCCCACCATGAACCTCAAACCGCCCCTGGAAAACTTATAAGACACAGGATTACTAAAACTCAAAGAATAGGCAACAGGCAGATAATCTAAATAGTACATAAAGGCACATATTTTTTCCATAATACTATTGAAAAACATGTTCTATTTTTTATAAATCTATCATGCATCTGACCCTCTACAATTGCTTTCAAAACGTGAACTATAAACCTCTACATTTCATTTCCAAACCATACACTTTCAATTACATTATTTTTTTTTTTACAATTCATGTAATGTTACACACCTTTTCTAAAATACACCAGTCCGTGTTATTTATAAGGATTTATTTTCAGTCTTCATCAGTGACACTTTCTTAACATATAATGAAAATGAAAATGAAAATCACTGTAACTTTTTAAACGACAATGCTAACGCGGTAAAAATAGCCCTCCATTTGCTTTCCTTTAAGAATGCAGACTATCTACCCCACGCATGCGTTTCTTGATATTTGCATTTGGCAACGAATACCGACCTTGAATCGGAAGACATGAACAAGAGCTCCATTGTCACATTTAAAACTGAACGTAGCATCTGCTCACACACATATCTTTCACTTAGCTAACATTCACAGAAAACAGCATTGATGTAAAAAAAAATTGACCTTGCTTTACAACTTGCTCAAATGACTCCCTTATTTTTTAACGCATCCTCCACTTCAAGACAGGCTACTTTTTTGATAACTACTAAGCAATATTTAAGTGACTAGACTCCTAGAAAATTTATCAAGTCATTCTGCTCCTCTCCACTGCATAGCCGGCGACCTAATTCTGTGGAGTTGCTATACAACCGGCAGTGCTGCGCCGTTTCCTTTACCATCTTGGGAAATTCAAAATGGATGTCCCTCTTGCCTTCGCAAACGAGCCGGACCACTTAGAACTATTTCGACAGAGAATGCTTCTGTACTACGGCACCTTAGCACTCTCAACTTTGAATACTTCATATCGATTATCATTTCGATATTCGTATTTCACCTGTGTGCAGCCTGTATTTCATTGCCTGAGCTGTGATTTCACGTGGGCCCTGGATTTATGTCTCTGCAATTTGGTACCTCCTGAAGCGAATTACAATCACCTCATGAATCCGTTACTTGATCATGAACAGCTTTGTTACAACAGAGGGTTTATGGCCTTTGCAGCGATACAAGGAGTTCTGGGTCATTGGAATATATTCACAGCGGCGCAAGATTTCCTAACAGAGAGCTACATCGAAAACCCACCGAGCTGCCCTATGATGGTAAAAGATGCTCCAATAATGACAGATCATGAATGCTCCTTTCATCTTCTCAATTGGATGGCTGACATGTTTTCAGATAATAACAGTGATTTCTTGTTAGAAGCACTTGCTGCCTATTTTGCCTACACAATGGACGGTTAACTCTTTCCTAGCAGAGAACTACATCGAAAACCCACCGAGCTGCCCTCTGATAATAAAAGAGGCTCCGATTTTAACAGATCATGAGTACTGCTTTACTCTTTTCCATTGGATACCTGACATACTTTCAAATGATAAAAGTGATTTCCTGTTAGAAGCAGAAGCTACCTATTTTGCCTAAACAATGCTTCAATAACTCTTATACAAGCCATTGACGTCCTCATTTTCTTTTGCTGCCCTATATTCTTCACGTTCTTTTCCATATATTCTTTTGAAGAACAGACCTATTGGCTTTACTAACAGTGGACATTATGATTTCGTGCTGGTTAAATTTTGGTCTTTTATGTGGACTACATTTGTTTCTTCAGCTACTCGATTTTCAACTTTATTTTTTTACAGTCTAATCTCAACAATTCTATTGCATATCTTATCTAAGGTTATTTCAAACGTACTCGATGCAAAACTCGCTAATATATGCTACATGTGCCCTAATTAATGTGTAAATTTTAAACAAGTTTTTTATAACTGTAAACGCCATTTCGCATCTCAACTGCTTATTTCCGCCTCACACGCCTCTACTCCTTTAATTTCCTATAAAATTATGTTTTTAAAATACTTTACAAAAAAATATGTTCTTTCAACAATATTTCCATTATTACATGTGCTGTATTTCAAATGCAATACTGCAACCTACAAAAGATATCTCAATACAGTAGTTCTCCTCAATAGTGATTTGCGCAGCATCCAACAGATTACATACATGCACCTCTCACCATTTTATCGCTTTTGGCGCCTTTTTTTTCCCCTCTCACACTGACATAACACAAACTTGATAGTGCTTCGCATGTAGACAGCTGATTGATAAAGTAATGATGTATAACCACTTGCATTTTCATATATCGTTCCCTAACTGAAAGGCCAGAGACCTTCTTCCATTTATTAAAATATGATATACTTCCTTATAAGAGTGTACAATGTTTTTTTCCAACTATATTCATTTTTCTTCAACTATAGCGTTTGTATTCCATGTACTACTGACAATACCAATTACTGTGTTTTTTGCAATTTCTGTACTCATATTACATAATGATTTGCCTTTAAAACAGTACATTTCTAAATAAACATTTCAAATATTCACGGTTTCTCTTTTAATCCATAATCTCAACTGAAATGATTTCATATTGAAAAACTATTCATGGGTTCCACATAACCTTAACTGTAGTCACTGAGGACCTTATTTATGAAGACCTTCCGCCGCCGGTGCCTCATTTTTTAAAATGAGAAAAAGTGACGCACCGGTGGCGCAAGGCCTTCATAAATAAAGTCCTGAATGTTTTCTTTTCTCGACCTCACTTACTGATACTAGAACCTGCAAGCCAATTACGGCCTGTGAACTCTTTCTTAGTAGGTCGCGCACCGTACAGACAGTTATACCACTGTTAAAAAAATGTTTTTACTGTTACCAAGCACCGCCACAGTTCCGCTTCACTCAGAGTTAATCACTGCTCCCACGCTTCTACAGGCCAGACGCTATGTCGTATTTCTCTCCTTATCACCCTTTCATCTCCACAATAACAAACAGTTCTCCGCCTGCCACCACAGAACAGAGTCAGATGCAGAGGCACCAAAGAGTGAACCCATCACCAACTGTTTCCATGGTTACAACTCATTCTGCACCTTGCTGAAGGCACAGGTCAAAAGTTCATGTCTCAACGGTCTACAGCAAACTAAGAAGACTGTTTTCCCTCCAGAAACACCTGCCAATCCACAGCTCTGTTACATGTATTTTTTTTCACACCCAATAGTACTTTTCGTTTAACATAAACATTAACATGCAACGTACTCTTCAATCTCCACTTATTACAATCAACCAATCATTTTTATTTTTTTAACCACACCCAGCCTCTTCCTTTTTCTTTATTTAGAATTTCAACTTCTAACTACCATTCCACTTCCAGAACCGATCGGAGGACGACTACAAATCCCTTGAAAATGAAGGTCTGGCTAATAGGACACAGTTATATTCACTGGACTGAAAAATATGCAGTAAGCAGACGAATTTGCAACCTCGGCTTACCAAATGTACACATAACATGGATTGCCAAAAGAGGATTGAAATGTCACCAATTGATTCCATTGGTGAAAACTTTTATGCATCTCCCAGAACCAGACCTTATAATTGTGCACTGTGGTGGGAACGATCTAGGCACAATCACTGGGGTAGGTCTGGAAATGCTTCTAAAAGACACCTTTCGACAATTGATGACACTTTTTCCTTGATCTGCCTTGGTATATTCCAATATATGCCAAAGACAGAAATGGAATTGGTCCAATCAACATTGTGCACAATTTGAGAAAGCAATGAGACATGTAAATAAATCTGTTTCTGCGTTCCTCAGAGATTAAAGCATGGGTTCTATTTACCACAACAACTTGCGATACCACATGCAAGACGTCTATAGGAGAGACGGTGTTCATTTCACGAATGAGGGAAACAGAATCTTCCTCTGCAACATCAGGCTCTGCATCGGTACTTACTTATAAATGCAGAAAACACTCAATTAACACAAGGGCTCTTTTCAGAGCCACCTTATATCTAAGCACTCAAACTTCTGATTTATCTCCATTTTCACACTCTTGTAAATAGGTGTGCGCGACCGGGTGCGCGCACCCCGTATTTTTTTTCGGGAAAAAATTATATCTTTTCACGTTTAAGGGCCTTACTGCACACCCCGAGAAAACCTACACAGCAAGACAATCTCTACCTTCTCCCCTTTCCATGTTTCAACGCTTTGAAATGAACAATATATTTACTCGCAGTGACAAAATGGCGGACAAAACTTCCTGATTTCCTTCTAATCGAACGTTAACAGACGTCACGCAGCAAAAAAAATTCCGCTCACGCGCAGCCGCTTGAGTGCGCGCACGCGTGCGCGCCTACAGATATATAATTGAGTTTAACTTTAATTTTCTCAACAACCACTGAACAGATTTACACCATTCCAAAAAAAGCGTAATCTGCGAACCGGACTCTACAGTTTTTCCAAATTTCTTATAAATCCATTCAGCCGTTCGACCTGTAGCCGAGTCTAAAGGTCCTATGGAAAATAACATGCAGAAAACACGTTTTGGGACCCCCCTTATATCTCAGCCCCCACTTGACCAATCCCCCCCCAAACTTTCAGGGAAGGAGCGCAGCGGACCGAGCCATCTTCTTTGAGAAATTCGCTAAGATTCTTCAACCAGGGCCAAAGTTATTCCAAATAGAATGTTGAGGATTTCCTATGGAAAACAATCCTAACTATAACTACCTACTGGCGACCGCCAGTAGGTAATATATATATATATATATATATATATATATATATATATATATATATATATATATATATATATATATATATATATATATATATATATATATATATATATATATTCACTTAAAAAAACCATAGGTTTTCGGGGTGTTATAGTTAGCTGGACATTTCACTTGCACAAAACCATTGAAATTCCTCCGTTATAGTTCGTTGTACTAACTATAACTCTGAATATCTGTATAACTTTATCTCTTGTTGAATAAACTACTACATAAGTTGGTTACTAGCTATGTGAAAGTCTTTATTAGTTATAGATTAGTTAAGTGAGTATTTGTATGGGATAGTGAATGTGTGTGTGGTTGGGTGGGAGGTGTGTGACTGTCCAAAGATGTGTAAATAGTTGATTTAGTAGGTATGTGAGGTTAAGACTGTATGTGGAAACAGTTGTTTGAATGAGTGAATCTCTTTATGGGTGTGGTGATGAATAAATATATTTCTCAATGATACATGTCCAACAAAGTAGAAATATAAAATGCAGTGTATGTGACAGTTGTTGTATATAAATAAGTATACATAAAAGTCAGTATTGTATGAGTGACTGTATCGAAAACTGTATACTTGTAATGGTCATTTTATAACACACTAACTAGGAGTTACCATCTATATGAATAAATAAAGTGGTGTTTGTATAAGTGTGTAGCTTAGTAAATGTAAATATGATTAATTGTTTGCATAAGTGAGTAGGATGACTGCATAAGAGAATAGGAGGCCGGCTGGTGTGTAATGTAGATGTAGGTGTATAAGTATATTTAATAGTATTCTATTGATATTTGTTAACATGTTTGAATGAATCTATAGTTAACTGTTTAGATGTGTGTATAGATGTAGAGATCACTGAGTGGGTATTTAGAAACTTGTATTGGTGTATCAATGGTGTCAAACATGGTTCTCCATATTTTATAATGAGTGTTGAAAGGTTATGCTACTGTATGATGAGGTGTATCAGAAATTCACGTGGATGATGTCATCAGTGATATCATCAGTGATGTCATTTGAGATGTCATCAGTGATGTCATCAGCGATGTCACTGACCATGTCATGAATGATGTAATATGTGACATCATCAGCAGTGGATTGTGGGCGCGCGAGTTATAGTTAGTACAACTAACTATAACGGAGGAATTTCAATGGTTTCGTACGAGAGAAATGTCCAGCTAAATATAGCACCCCTAAAACCTATGGTTTTTTCAGTGAATTTCTAAGGTTTTTTAAATGCTAATTCCTAACTATAACATGTCTGAAACCTATGGCTTTTTCAGTGAATTTCAAAGGTTTTTTAAATGCTAATTCCTAACTATAGCATATTAGAAACCTATGTTTTTTTCAGTGAATTTCAAAGGTTTTCTAAATGAAAATTTTTAAATGTATTAATTGTTATATTTATTTTCTTGATACTGATTTACTAAATTTTTTAAACTATTTATTTTTAGATATTTTAGTTTTTAAATTACAATATACATTACATTACAACATATACTTTCTCAGAATGAATTACTTTAGTTTAAATACTTTACAAATAGGCAATAGACTTTTAAGTACAGTAGTTATATTTGTTGCAATGGGCAGCTCAATTTCAAACACAATGCAACATTGAGCTCAATGTGAATTTCTAGTTAAATGCAATTAGTTACTTTATGGATTACTTTTCTAACCACAGGATTGGATCCTAGATTCAGTGCTGGGACATCTCCTGTAAACAGTTGAGTAAAAGCGTTTTGGTTACAGTAGTGGTTTTTAAGGAATATTATTGTATTTTAAAAGTTGACTAATGTTATCCTACGGTAGGAAATTCACTTAGCAGGTAAGTAGTTTTATCGTTACTTTTTCTTACTCAGTTGTGGATCCTGGATCCAGCACGGGTGCATCTTCTGTAAACAGTTGAAAGCATGCGGTTAAGTCATACAGGCGATTTTTTAGGAATATTTTTAGTTTGAGAAAATAGACACTTAGAAACTTTTCTAGTGAAAACCAGACAATGGATTCCTATGGAAGAAAATACAAGTTACTGGCAAGTAAGGTTAGATTTACTTTTCAAGGTCAGTGCTGGGCTAAAAGATGAAGCACTGGGTTCTCTCCTGATAACAGGTGAGTAAATCGGAATTCGTTGTTCGGATGATTTTAGGTGAATATTTCAATGTTCCAAAACTCCACACTTAGAAGAATTTCCAAGTGAAACCAGTCATTGTTAACCTACAGAAGGAAATTCAAGTTACTGGTAAGTATGGTTAGAACTACTTTTCAGGATCAGTACTGGGCTCAAAGATGCAGCACTGAGGTCTCTCCTGACAACAGAGGAGTACATAGGAATTCATAGTACATCCAGAAAGCACCTCAGAGCTGCGTAGCAGAGAGATGTAAAAAGGGGCACGGCCTACACCACCTCTCTGCAACGCAGCGCAGTGGCACTTCCTGGAAGCACCTTGTGGGCTACTTGGCCCCCATGGTCCCTCAGGTTTGAAGTGGAATTTTTTCCCCAACTTAAAACGCGCCACAGGGTGTGTTTGCACACATCACGTCAGGCCCCGTCCCCTCCCTTCACTACTGTGTAAACGCACCCTGTCGCCGTTCTAAGTTGAGCGATTAAGTCCCCTTCAATCCTAAGGGTCCCTAGGGTCAAACTAGTCCACTAGGTACCTCCATTAAGCACCACAGAGCTGCGTTGCAGAGAGGTGTAAAAAGAGGCATGGCCTCTGAACACCTCTCTGTAACGCAGCTCCCTGGTGCATCCTGGAGGGTCCTGGTGGGCTAGTTGGCCTCTGGCACTATGCCGATATTATTTTTTTTATTTTTGGGCCCTGGGGACCCCATACCGCAGGGCCTGCCCCCTAAATTTTTGGCCCCCCTCCGAGGCCTTTATCAGTCTCGGGAACCCCATCCCCGAGGGCATGGCCCTTTTTTTTATATATTATATTTTAGGAGGTGGGCTGCCATGCCCCCCTCCATATGGCTCCGGGACCCCATACCCCGGGCCAGCCTTTGTTTTTTTTAATATATATTTAGTTTGAGGAGGGGGGCAGCGTGGCCCCCCTCCTGGGCCACTAATAGCCCCGGGGACACCATCCCCCGGGGATGGCCCTCTCCGTTGGGGATCGTGGGGGGGTCCCCAATTCACCCATGGTCCTGCCGCTCCCCGCCTCCTGCAGAAGCCAGCATTGCTTTCCCACATTGGGAGCAGCTAAAATGCTGCTCCCCATGTGGAAAAGCAATCTGCTTTGCTATTTGGAAGCGAGAGCAGGTTTGCCTCCTCTCTCTTCCAAATAGCAAAGCAGTTTGCTATGCCAGGGTGGGAGCCGCAAGGCTACCACACTGCCATAGCAAACTACAGTGTCCAGGGCTGGGCACCCCAGGGCCCTCGAGGGCTCCAGGAGGGTGGCCGCATGGCCCCTCTTCCACCTTCTTCAAAGCCCCGGGGGGGTGGTGGTCCCCGGGGCTGGGGGGGTCTGTCACGGACCTCCCAATTTACATATATAGAGCCCCGGGGAGGTGGCAGTCCCTGGGGCGTGTGGGGGGTTTAAGCCCCCCCACACAGGGATTTTTTGTATTTAATTTAAAAAAAGCCCCGTGGGGTGGTGGTCCCCGGGGCTGCGGGGGGCATTGTGGCACCGCAATGTTAATTACATAGAGCCCTGGGGTGGCGGTCCCCGGGCTCGGGGGGCCTTAGAGGCCCCCCAAAAATTATCCTACTAAGCCCCGGGGTTGGCGGTACCTGGGGCTGCGTGCCCCCGCATATAGTATGTTAAGTAGACTAGAAGCGCTGGAGTCCGCGCTTCGTTTTTGGTTTTTTTGATCGGCAGGATCCACGCATCCTGCGTGGATTTTGCCGATTTAAAAAATAAATAAAATATTTTGGCCTTTGGGGTCCTTGTGGGACTCCCTGTTCAGGCCTAGGGGTCAGGGTGTTTCTACCCCACCCCCTTTTTGCCTTTTTCAAGGTTTTTGTGGGGTTTATTGTGCCTTGGAGTCAGTGGCTGTATGGGGTAGTGAGTATGTGTATGAGGGGCTGTACAGGTGAGTGAGTGTGTATATGGCTGTGTGGTTGAGTGGATGTGTCAGTGGTGTATGGGTGAGTAACTGGGTATGTGAAAGGCAGTATAGGTGAGTGATGGGGTATATGACTTACTGTATGGCTGAGTGAGTGAAAGTGATAGTGGATGTATGGGTGAGTTTAGGCTTGTGTCATGACTGTATAGGTGAGTGAATATGTGTTAGTATCTGTATGAGTAAGTAAGTGGGAGTGTGTGTAACTGTAGGGGTGAGTAAGTGGCTGTGTGATTGACAGTATGGGTGAGTGAGTCGGTGTGTGAGTAGCTTTATGGATGACTAATAGTGTGTGAGTGGCTGTATAGGTGTATGTGTGGATATGTCAGTGACTTGTTAGTGAGTGAGTGGGTGTTAAAGTGGCCGTATGAGTGAGTGAGTGGATGTGTGTGTAGATCTATGAATCAGTGAATGAGTGTGTAAGTACTGGTATGGGTATGTGAATGATTGTGTGGGAGTGGGTGTATAAAAGGTTCTATGGGGTGTGAGTGGGTGTGTTAGTGATTTTGTGGATGATGTAATCAGTGATGGCATCAGTGATGTCATCAGTTATGTCATTTGAGATGTAATTGGTGATGTCACTGACCATGCCATGAGTGATGTAATATGTGAGGTAATAAGCAGTGCATTGCGGGGTGCAAGTTATAGTTAGCTCAGGTAACTATAACTGCTGAATTGCCCTGGCTTTGTATGAGTGAAACCTGAGTCTAACTATAAAGTCCCTGTAACCATAGTTTTTTCCAGAGACTTCCTTAGCTTTTTTTTATTCCATTTCCTAATTATAACTTCCCTGTAACCTTTGTTTTTTTCAGTGCATTTCGATTTCTTTTAAGTATTAATGGTGTTTACTGAGTGGTAGAGAAAGGGGCGGGCTTCTGGACAGCTCTCAGGAATCCCGCATGTAGGACTCACAGAAAGTATTAGGCGGGCTTGTTCACCCCCTCAAAGACACTCAGCAGTCAAGGGGCCACATCCCCCAAATTGTAGTGACCAAGACACATGTTTGCAGAGTGGTAGAGAAAGGGGATGGGGCCACAAGGACCTCTTAGCAATCCAGCAGTGTGGCACCTAGGTAACAGGAGGGGTAGTTGGCCCACAAGGACATCCTTAAGGGTCAACAACCCTCCTGTTACCTCCAGTAAGTCCCAAACAGTGCAATTGCTTAGAGGTCTTTGGAGGCCAAATCCCTTTTCTCTCCCACTCTGCAAACAAACCTCCTGGCACACTGATGTTTGGGGGATGAAGTCCTCTTAGCTCTAGAGGGTCCTTGGGGGCCAGAAAGTCAACCTGTTACTGCCAGTAGGCTATATATATATGAAACATTATACGGACACTTCACAAGCAACAATAACTTCTTCTTGCTTTGTTTCTTTCAGATTTCTTTTATTCTTTTTTTATTTTAGAAGTTTCATTTCAGTACAGCATAGAGCTTTCAATACAGCAAACAGCCAAAACACGTGTGTTGCTCAATATTCGGTTCCCCTTAATAAGGGTCCAGTGACTGCTGCTAGCTTCTGTCAGTCTCGTCCAGTTCAAAGAGAGTTACTCAGAAACTAGAAAGACCTAAAGATATGGATTGAGGGCCCTGGACAAGCGCAGTTGCAATAAACACATGTTGGCTGTTTGCTATATTGAAAATACACATCTAAATTAAAAAAAGAATAAGAGAAATCTGAAAGAAATAAAGCAAGAAGTTATTGTTGCTTGTGAAGGCCCGATTCACAGAACTGACTTAAGACAAAATCTTAAAATTACTACTTTTGGTATTCACAGAAGTTAGGATTTTGTCTTAAGTTTGTCTTAAAACAGACTTAAGTTAGGATTTTGTATTAAGTCTGTCTTAAGACAAACTTACGACAAAATCCTAACTTCTGTACACACCAAAAGTAATAAGTTTAGGATTTTGTCTTAAGTTAGTTCTGTGAATCGGGCCCGTTGTCTCAGCACAATATATATATTACCTATATAACCTATATATAGTTAGGATTATTTCTCTATGGAACTTTTGAAAATTCTATGTCTAATAACTTTGGCGTTTGTGGACGGAATCGGCTGAAATTTTCAGGAAAATGGCACATTTTGTTTCTGAGCAGCCCCTGAAAATTTGGGGGGGGTTCGTCAAGGGGGGGCTGAGAAAAAAGGGGGGTCCCAAAACGCGTTTTTCCCATGTTAATTTCCATAGGGCGTTTGGCCTCACTTTTAGCTCGAACGGCTGAATGGATTTGCACGAAACTTGGCAAAATTGTAGGGACTGTTAGCCCGATGAGCCTTTGCTGGGTCTCAATATATGTGCTCCAGTGGATTTTGAGAAATTAACGTTTTAAAAAATTTATATATCTGTGACAGCGTCCCAGATAGCGCTCCAGATCGCGTACTTTTCGCGTCACGGAGCTTTGCAAAGCGATGCTGATTGGCTCTCCGGTGTCTATCAACATTCTAAACAGTCCGGTGCGGCCGCCATCTTGTCTCTCGGTAGGATCGAGAGACAAGAAGAGGTGAAAAACAAAGGGGAAATTTAATGAAAGGGGGCAAGGTAGACCCCTCTTGACCCCCTAGGAATGATGTTGGGGTTATTAAAGGGTCCCGTGGGGAAAATAAAAAAAATTTGATTTTTCACGGTAGAAGCGCTTCTCGGTTCGCGAACCGGGTCGCAAATTAACCGCTTAATGGATTTGCACGAAACTTGGCAAAATTATAGGGACTGTTAGCCCGATGTGCCTTTGCTGGGTCTCAATATATGTGCTCCAGTGGATTTTGAGAAATTAACGTTTAAAAAACAGGTATATCTGTGACAGCGTCCCAGATAGCGCTCCAGATCGCGTACTTTTCGCGTAACGGAGCTTTGTGTAGCGAAGCTGATTGTAAATGTAAATGTAAATGTAAATGTATAGGCATTTATATAGCGCACTACTTACCCGGAGGGTCCCAAGGCGCTTCGACCGCTGCGAAACCCTTCCTGGCTTCCCTGAGAGATGGTCCCTTAATGGGTATCTCCAGGGTGAGATCAGGCATCCCCGGCGGTCTGGTGGGGCCGTTAGTGAAGATGAGGCAAGCTAATGCCCAGAGTTGCTGAGTGTGATCGCTGATCAGAGTGGGCACCAAGGCGAGAGAATTATCGAGTCCACTGACCCTGGTCCAGAAACCTTGGCTCTCTGGTGTCTGTCAACATTCTAAACAGTCGGTGTGGCCGCCATCTTGTCTGTCGGTAGGCTCGAGAGACAAGAGGAGGAGAAAAATGAAGGGGGAATTTAATGAAAGGGGGCTAGGTAGACCCCTCTTGACCCCCTAGGAATGATGTTGGGGCTATTAAAGGGTCCCGTGGGGCAAATAAAAAAAATTTGATTTTTCGCGGTAGAAGCGCTTCTCGGTTCGCGAACCGGGTCGCAAACTGGTAGCGAAACGTGAATTCGCCATTTTGTGTTTCGATTTCATTAAATTACTAGGTATAAGGGGGTACGGGAGACGTATCCTGACCCCTTTTGTTTTCTGAGGGTGGCTGAGGAGGCTCATATATGTTGATACATGTCTTCAAGCGGCTGTGCGGGAGCGGTTTTTTTTTTTTGTTGCGTGACGTCTGTTAATGTTCGATTCGATGGAAATCAGGAACTGTTGACCGCCATTTTGTCACTGCGAGTAAATATTTTGTTAAAAATAATTGTTATAAATTAATCCTTATTGATAAACATTGTCTGCGCCATCTTGTCTTTTTTGCAATGCCACACTTTTGTTGAGCACGGCAGCCATTTTAGATGCCTTGACCAGACCCACTCTCTGCACGCCGCCGATCCTCAGCATGGCTCCCCACCCTCGCAAGCATCTCCCCCACGCACTGGTCACCCCGCTCTCTCTCTCATGCATGGGCCAGAAACCTCCTCCCATGTGCGCTGCTCTTCCCTGAGAATCACACCCTGTGCCCGCCCGACACCTCCCTTTCACCCTATTCACTACCGCACCCTCTGACACTCCTCTTCCTCTGTGTCTGATTGTCCAGGCCGGTCCTAGGCTATCACCTAGCCCTGTAGATGTAGTTTATGGCCCCAGCTGTAAAGAATCACCCCTCTTCAAAGGAGTTACAGTAGATCAAGGCCCCCACCCGATGATATCCGTCACACCACACGCGTTCCATCCTGTATTGTGCTTGGGGAGGGGATTCTCACTGTGAGGGTGTGTGGGACCGAGCCTGAAGCGGAAGATTCCAGGGATGCCTCTTTGTACATCAAAGTTTTTACAATTATGTGTCACATTAAAAATATATAGCACTCCAACAAAGTAGGATTATAACACTTTAATAACTTATAAATATATAGAACGCAACAAAAACAGTAAATACATTTAAACATTTTTTTGAAAAAAGAAGCAACAATGGTCAGTAGCTGTCTTTTGTGCGAATAGTCCCAAGGCAGCACAACGTGCCGAGTTCTGGACGGCACCCAGGTGATGTTACCTGGGTGCCGCACTCATTCTTCAATATGTAATACATATTTTAACTTTACAGAAACATACAGTCATTGGATAATGTTATCAGTGATGTCATCAGTGATAGTGATGTCATCAGTGATGTCATTTGAGATGTCATCAGTGATGTCATCAGTGATGTCACGGACCATGTCATGAATGATGTAAAATGTGACATCATCAGCAGTGGATTGCGGGTGCGCGATATATAGTTAGCGCAACTAACTATATATGCGAATTTCAATGGTTTTATGCGAGTAAAATAAGGTTTTGTAAATGCTAATCCCTAACTATATATGGTCTATAACCTATGGTTTTTTCAGTGAATATATATATATATATATATATATATATATATATATATATATATATATATATATATATATGCCTGTTAGTTCCAAATGCCAGCACGCCTGTAACTCAGGAAACGCCACAAGAAGAAGGAACAGAAGACCCAGGATGCTGGTGAGTATTTTATTTGGATACACCTCGTCAGCATAACGTTTCGGCCTGCAAAGAGGCCTTGGTCACATGACGCAATGAGAGAAGTGAGCAATATTTAAAGTGCTAGTGCAAAGAAACAGTGCATTTCATTGGCTGTCAATGCATTGAGGCAGTGGTTTAAATTTATAGACATAGAAAACACACTGAATTTAAGTCGAACATGGGATAGTTCCCGGGCATTTGTAAAAATCACTGTATAAATACATAAATAAATCCAATAAAAGCAACAATCATTATCCTGTACAATAAATGTAAAATACTTGGATAAAAGCTAATAAATAAGTTATATATAAAATATTTCGGATTATTTAAAACAGTCATGAAATATTATGTGTAAATACACATAATTCATCAGTGTTTGATTTTGTAATACCCAATCAACATTTTTCTTTTTTAGTCTTCTGCTT
This sequence comes from Lissotriton vulgaris, assembly GCF_964263255.1. Classification (NCBI taxonomy): domain Eukaryota; kingdom Metazoa; phylum Chordata; class Amphibia; order Caudata; family Salamandridae; genus Lissotriton; species Lissotriton vulgaris. The sequence goes on along the minus strand of NW_028255085.1, from coordinate 7,110 downwards.
TGGTTTTACCACAGTAGTACCAACAAGCCTGATTAAAAAATCAACGTTTTTAAAGGACAGCCAATACTTTGTGACTGTGTGAAAAAAAAAATTATTTTTTCAATTTTTAGTAATAATAAAAACAACGAGTAATGCAGATATTTCCTGTAGGTTACTCCTAATATGCAGCAAATACTCAAGGTGATGCGCAATAAATGGAACCTTATATAGCGCAATTTGTGTTGCTCTACCCTGCTGTCCAAATATTCTGCAAAGTGTCAAAGTTTTCTCTCAAATGGTCAACGGCACATATGGATGGGAGACAAATGTAAACCTCTAGAGACAGGTATAAAAATCTTCCATGGAATTAAGGCCACGTGGGGTCTTACTGTCCATCTCTAGAATGTATCTCATCTCCAGTGCTCTTAAGATACCCTCCCTATTACCACCTCTTCTTAATGGACCCACCGTATCAATGGCATAATACCTAAGGAGTCCACTGTTGTTATTGTGGCACTCCTTGAAATGCCTGGCAACTGGATACGTGGCATCGTTGGTATTGATTGCCCTTATGTGCTGGAGTATCCTTTTGTGGACCTGCAACTTGGTGCTACCAATATATTGCAGGCCACACGGACACTCCAGCACATAATATACTCATTCTTCAATGCAAATTGCTATATATATAATGCATATCTAAATAACGAAGCAAGCCACATTCACTGGATGATGTCATCAGTGATGTCATCAGTGATGTTATTTGAGATGTCATCAGTGATGTCACTGACCATGTCATGAATGATGTAACATGTGACATCATCAGCAGTGGATTGCGAGTGCGCGAAATATAGTTAGTACAACTAACTATGTAGGAGCAAATTCAATGATTTTGTATGAGTGAAATGTGCAGCTAACTATAACACCCCTAAAACTTATAGTTTTTGAGTGAATTTTTTAAATGCTAATTCCTAACTATATAAGGTCTGAAACCCATGGTTTTTTCAGTGAATTTCAGAGGTTTTTTAAATGCTAATTCCTAACTTTATAAAGCCTGAAACCTATGTTTTTTTCAGTGAATTTGCAAGGTTTTTTAAATGCTAATTCCTAACTATATAAGGCATGAAACCTATGGTTTTTTCAGTGAATTTGCAAGGTTTTTTAAATGCTAATTCCTAACTATATAAGGCCTGAAACCTATAGTTTTTTCAGTGAATTTCAAAGGCTTTTTTAATGCTAATTCCTAACTTTATAAGGCCTGAAACCTATGTTTTTTTTTGTGAATTTCAATGTTTTTTTAAATGCTAATTCCTAACTATATCAGGCCTGAAACGTATGGTTTTTTCATTTAATTTCGAAAGTTTTTTAAATGACAATTTTTAAATGTATTAATTGTTATTTTTATTATACTGATTTACTACATTTTTGCAGGCAGGTGTTCAGAGGGCACGCCCCATTTTTACAACACTCTACAGCGCAGCTCCTTGGCGCTTACTGGAGATACCTGTTGGACTAGTTGCCCTCTGGGGGACCTCTGGATTGAAGAAGAATTAATGCCCCAACTTGAAACACGCCACAGGGAAGTGTAATGAAGCCACGCCCCTTTTCACACCTCTCTGCAACGCAGCCCCTGGGCGTGTTTGCAGAGGGGGAATTAATTCCCCTTGCATAATGGGGGTCCCTGTGGGCCAACTAGCCCACCTGGAACCTCCAGTATGCGCCACGGGGCTTCGTTGCAGAGAGGTGTAATGAGGCCACACCCTTTTTTACACCTCTCTGCAACACAGCCCCCGGGCATGTTTGCAGAGGGGGAACTAATTCCCCTTGCATACTGGGGGTCCCTGTGGGCCAATTAGCCCACCTGGAACCTCCAGTATAAGCCAGAGGGCTGCATTGCAGAGAGGTGTAATGAGGCCACACCCTTTTTTACACCTCTCTGCAACGCAGCCCCCGGGCATGTTTGCAGAGGGGGAACTAATTCCCCTTGCATACTGGGGGTCCCTGTGGGCCAATTAGCCCACCTGGAACCTCCAGTATAAGCCAGAGGGCTGCATTGCAGAGAGGTGTAATGAGGCCACACCCTTTTTTACACCTCTCTGCAACGCAGCCCCCGGGTGTGTTTGCAGAGAGGGAACTAAATCCCCTTGCATACTGGGGGTCCATGGGGGGAAACTAGCCCAACAGGAGCCTCCAGTATCCGCCAGGGGGCTGCTTTGCTTTGCCCCGGAGAGCGGCGGTCCCCGGGGCAGTGTGGAGGGGATTGGGTACCCCCCACACTTCTTTATCACTATGCCCCCCTGATTTGGTCCCCCTGGGGGGTAATTTTTAAATAAACATACCAGGTTTTTATTTTTTTAAACATTTTTGGCCTTGGGGGTCCTTGTGGGACCCCCTGAGCAGGCCTAGGGTATCAGGGTGCTTCTACCCTGCCCCCTTTTTTCTACACGTTTGTTTTTCTGCTTTCCTGTACCTCGATCTACCTAGCACAAGATGGATGCCAACACTTCCTGGTTAGAAGTGTTGACAGCCAATGAGCATGCTGCTTTCTCGGGAAGGCATGCTGATTGGCTGCCACTGTCTGTCAACACTCCAAACCAGGAAGTGTAGGCAGCCATCTTGTGCCCCGGTAGAATCAAGGCACATGAAAGCAGTGAAACAAAGGTGGACAACACGCAAAGGGGGCAGGGTAGAAGCACCCTGACCCCCTAGGCCTGCTCAGGGGGTCCCACAATGACCCCCAAGGCCTAAATCGCAGGGTACGCGCACCGTACACGTACCTCCGTGTATATATATATACACGCATACATATATATTTTTTTTTTCACTGACAAAAAACAATTGTTTCAGGGCAGGGACATCATAGTTAGTCTTAGATTTCACTAGTACAAAACCAGTGAAATTCAATAGTTATAGTTACCTGAGCTACATCACTGATGACATCGCAAATGACATCACTGATGACATCATCCATAGACCCACCCATGCTCCTACTCACTCCCTCATACAACCTCTTGTATGCTCACTCACACTCCAGACAACCACTTGCATTCATTTTCAAGACCGGTGTATGCAAAGGGGTTCATATCTCAGGATCCTTGATATATAACTGCGGCTAAATCCCATCCAGCCCAGTGCCTTGCTCCTAGAAAGTCCCAAGATCCTCTTCTTGTCTTCATGAAGAGTAAAAACTAAGTTAAATACCCCATCACCAAACAGCCCCCTATCAGAAAGGAGGTGTGTGTTTCCTGGGCTAGTAAATGGGACACCCAGCTCTCCTGGGTAATGTGAAGACAAAACAAACCATTATCGTTAGGAGCAAAAAGAGGTAATTGTTATTGTTAATGGGGTTTTATAGCGCGCCTAATCACCTGCAGGCCTCTAAGCGCCAGGAAAGATGGTAGTAACAATAACTTAACAATCTCCAAGAATACAGACCTATTCTACACATACGTTTGGAGTAAGCACCTCCAAGCCTCATCCTTTAAGGAAATTTTCCTTCTTTTAACAGCTGCCTCATAACTGGTATCGCAAGCTGTTTTCAATTATTTATCTCTTGCTTTAAATCTCAGAGCATGTTTGAGGTTCCAATGCTCCCTAGAACATCAAACCACTGGGGGGGTTGACTAGATCCCTGTTGAGATGGTATAGAGGGAAGGTCACTGACTTTTTAACAAATACTGTTAAAAGCCCTCGCTATTTCGCTATTACGATGAGTCTTCGTTTAAACAATTTGCAAAGTCTGGAGCACTACCAGAATGCAACTTCTTCTAGGAATCATCAGGTTCTATTTGTGACTACCTTAGTCTTAAGTCGGGGACATGTTTTTATACAGAGCCATGATCTTTTTCACATAGGTCTCATACAATCCCATGTAAAAACATTTAGGATTATTGCCACAAAACAATACTCAAGGGGATCGAAATATTCATCAAAAGACTATGAAGTGGAGCCGATACAAAGACAAAATAAATTACCCAGCATCCCCCTTGACCAGCAAAGGTAAAAGGAATGGAAGAAAGAGAATTAAAACAGACAAGTTTATCTAGAGAAAAAGCAAGGTTACACTCACTTAGAAAGATGTTTACAAAATTTCCCAGCCAAGTACGTTTCATGTGTAAGCCCAAAGTCATCATGCATAAGGAAGCACACAAATGAATATTAAAATCTCTCATTAATGAAACGCCCATAGGAGAAGAAATGCTCACTTCAATCCCTTCTAGATAAGATATTAGGAAATGTTAGTTTACCATATTGAGGTATGAATTGGCATTATAAAAATTCAACAGTAGTACTTTGGGCGCTTTAGGGAGAATAATCATTAAAGATTGAAGATTAGGGGAACCAGTGATAAGCTCCTCTAAACTTGCATTTCAACAATAAGGAGGATAGGGGGTGTGGCTTGCAGCCAGCCAAGATGGCCGCAACCTGAGAGGGCTCCGGTAATCGCTTGTGAAATCCATGCAATATCCGTCTCATCCATCCGTGTGTTATAGTTCGGAGCCCGGTCGGAAGGTCTGGGGAGCTCCGGATTGCACAAATCAGTTTTGGAGTCCCAAAGGTGCATTCTAGGCCGCTGCAGCCAATGCCATCTGGGACGCCTCATCCTGCCTGCCTCATCGGGGGAAATAATTGCTCCATCATCCCCTTGGGAATAGAGACGGAAAGAAAACCGGTGACGCCCCAGATCCGAGGAACCTCACTGCAAGAAGCAGACAAGCCAACGGAAGCCAACTGGAAACTACTGGTGCCGCTGATGGGCAAGGCAGACCCCGCACTGAACTGTGGGAAATTCTGACCCTGAAACAGCTGCCCTCATTTGTGTGTCACAGTCTGGCGAGTCCTGTAGAGCTTCAATTTAAGTTGTTTTTTTAATTCCAGCGAGGCATTGTTGGGCTGCAAAAGCTGAGGCCGTCTGAGATACCCATCCAGCCTGCGTCAGCGGGGGAATTAATTGCTGTGCCATCCCCTTGGTAATAGGAACAGAGACGGAACAGAGAGGGCTCCGGATTTGATTAGCCTCGCTGCACTGAGTCGGCAAACAAACGAAAGCCAACTGACAACTGGTGATGGTGCCAATGGGCAAGGCAGACTCCACTCTGAGCAGCAAGAAGTCCTGGCCTTGAGGTAGCTGCCCGGTGGGCCGCAGGCACGTGGAGGTGGGTGTGGAAACCGATTGGCCCCAGTGGCAGAGTCCGATACAAGGTTGAGATCACATCGAGCTGTGGGGTGACATAGAGGTGCCAGCACACACTCTGGGGGCACGGGGCAAGGTGACGGTGACGTGGCATTTGTGGAATAAAATACTGCCATCCAAGATGACGACACACAAGGGAACCAAACTGACACCACTTGACCACAAGAAGTACTCCTCAAGTACCTGGGCTACAGCCCACGGTTATTTTCAGTGGAATTCTGAAAAGACAGTGATGGGAAGTCCCTATGTGAAGCTATTATTTTAGCCCACCAAGGAGTGGGGAAGGAGGCAATTCCTTTTGTCTTATTTACCCTCACACACCCTAGTGGTGTCATGCTTCATCATCGGGTCACCCTGACACCTAGAAGGTGGGCGCGACCATATTCCAGGGAGCTCTTAGTGATACTTTTGGCCAGGGGGAGTTAAAGATTAAAAATCCACAGTCAGATCCCGGTTTCCCTTTATTTTTGGATCTGTCAGGGATATTAAAATGTGAGTAAAAGAGTCAATTGGGAGATTATGGTCCTAAGACCCTAATGCCAACATGTTTCAGTCCTAAAATGCCCAGATGGGTGCTGGACTTTTTTCAGGGCAGATACAACAACCTCCCTGGAAAAGGTAAAGACAGATAAAGGAATTTCCCTATACTGCTATTTATGTGAGGGCAGGTAGATTATTTATCTTGTCTGATGCTCCATCTGAGCACAGAAGAACACAAAGAAGAGGGGATCATAGTGTATCATTGATTGATCAACCTTTGCTTCCCATGTGAGATGTGCTTGCCAGAGACCTGTGTAGTAATAATCCACAGACAAATACAACACCTTATGCATCATACCTATTTGGTATGTGTAAAGTAATACTGTTAAGCCTTACCACACTCGCCTAGGTGGCAAATAGCAGTGCGGGGGCGACAACCGTCGCATGCTGTCATTATCCACATACTTGTGTGTGTGATTGCTGTGAAAAAAACCTGTGTCACTCAAACCAAACAGCAGAGTGCTGCTATCAATCACTGTGATTAGCATACATACTATTCATTCAACCTGCACCCCTTACCCCACTGCGGGATTAAACAAACATCTCTCTTGGGAGCTCACGATTTTCTGGGGTAGCCCTGTAGTCAAACACTACATTGTGGTAGTGATAATTGCATAGCAGAATGAAGGAAACCCAGCATCAGCACGAGAGAAACAGAGACAAAATACCAAATCACTGTTATTAGAATGCGTTTCGAGTTGGGAGCATCTAGTGCACGTACCTGTAGTTGGGATGTTAAAAATCGGAAACTACGAACAACTCCAAGGGTCCTGCCCCACTCCGTCACCTAATTGATGTGGGTCCCCGGTCTTTCGCTCAGAGGAGATCGGGAGCGGTGTTTAAAAACGGTCACAAGGACGCGGAAGTACTCATGCGAGCCCGCTCACTGGGCATGTTTGTCGCTACAATGACTCGTGACACATCTGCTGTGCATCATGTATTCACTAAGATTGCTGGGAATTGAAGTCCCATTGTGCTGCTGTACATCGGAACCAATTTGAGAGTGTGAGGGCAGTTACATTTTTGTGTAATAATAAAGACATAGTAATTTATATACCTAGGGCCCCTGAAATCTCTTAAGGAGTGCCAAAATTAACTCTGGTTGATGTCATAAAACCAAAGATAGAGTATAATAAACCGTCTTGTGTCCCATTAAGTGTAATGGTAATATGGCTTGAAAACAAACTAAGTGTTTATAAAAAACCTCCAATGAGTAAGATTACACACCTCTACTTATTAAAACTACAGGTGTGATTGCACTCCAACCAGATGGGAAGTTAAGCAAAAACTAAGTATAATATTTGATCCAGTGTGGATAGAATGGAACCGTAAAGGCACATAGTCTTTTAGACAACCCTGGTAGGGTGTAGCTGGAAACAGCTTCAGAGCCAAAGTGCTGA
>NW_028255084.1:0-156643 GCF_964263255.1 Lissotriton vulgaris | reverse complement strand
TTCCTCAGACCCTCCTTTTGCCATTGATTGGCAAACACTTTAAGAAATGTCAATGTTCATAGGGCCATCGGTTTCTTGTAGACAAACAGCGTCACCACGGTGGCCATGAAGCATTTACTATGTCGTAGACTGACATCTTGTTTCTGGGTTCTGGTGTTTTGGACGGCTGCCATTGTGCTAAGCCAGGGACCTCTAGTGGCTGTCTGTGATTGGTGGTTGCTTCACTGGGCGAAGGTGCCAAGGGCCCTATGCCGTATCTTAGTCTGACACACCAGCACTACTCTCAGCCGGGGAAGATCACAGCCCTACAGCCTATAGGTACTTGGCGAAGTCAAGGGCAAGCCTTCCCTTGGGGGCGCAAGTTGTATTGGTCGGAAGTAGGGACAGTATGGTCGGGAAACAATTGTTCTTGGTGTTGAGCAGAATTAAGGGAGGGTTCCACCCTTCCTTTCAGTATGCTGTCACTCTCTGCTTCCGTGGATGTAGAATGCAGTCTGGCATCTCTGAATGGGACAAACGTCGGGGTGTTTCTGAGTCTCCTTGTCCTTCCCTCACCCACTGATCATAGGGGAGGGGCAGAGGCACACGCCTGCAGTGCGAAAAAATGCACCCAATTCTTCTGACCTCTACTTTCACTGCGGTACGGGTGGCCAGTAACACCTGACGGGGCTGTGTCCAGCGGGGTCGAGGCTCTTAGTCCATTGAAAATGTTTCACAAGACCCAATCCCCAGGTTGGATGACGTGTCCTGGGCCCTCGCTCTTGTCAGGTATGGCCTCATGCACCTGGTGATAAAGAGTATGAAAGATATTAGTCAGACTGTACAGATAATCAGTTAATACAGGGTATTCAACGTCAGACAGTTTCTTAGGCCACTGGACACCCCATACATTGGCAGTCATCCGCACACAATCTCATGGGGAGATAGCCCTATCCTGGTGTGGGCCATTGTTCTTGTGGACAGTAGGGCTAAGGGCAGAGCATCAACCCAAGTGACACCTGTTTTGGCTACTATTTTGGCCATTTTAGTTTTTAGGATGCCATTGTACACCTCCACTAGACCTGCTGACTTGGGGTGGTTAGCTGCATGAATTTTTTGTTTTATACCCATTGCTGTCCAGACATATTCCATAATTTAATAAATCACTCCAAACCAAGCGGGGCAAACCCAATTCGTGGGAGGTACCTTTTTAATATTACTTTTGCGGTAGTGATAGCGGTGCAGTCTTTGACGGGGTAGGCCTCCACCCATTGGCTGAAGGTACTACAGACCACTACCAGGACATATTTCAAATTGTTACATCTGTCCATCTGGATGTAATCCATTTGGAGGACTTCAACAGGGAAGGTAGGAGGAGAGAATCCTCCCTTAGGAGTAACTGTGCCTTTTCCTGGGTTATACATTAGGCAAATCATGTATGTTTTGACCAGTTTGTCAGCATATGCTGGTATCTTAGAGTTGTACCATGTAGGTTCCAACAGTTTACATATCCCTTTTGCACTGATGTGAGCAGGACCATGGGCCATCGTAACCACTGGTAGCACATGACTGTCAGGTAACATCCATTGACTTTCCATAGTCGTACGGACCGAGCAACCATCAATTCCCTCCTTTGCTAATTGCTCCTTCACACCCGTAGTTCCTCAGGAGTAGTATGGGACTGAATATCAATCACACTCTGTACTGTGTTTTCAACCATGCTCTCGTCTGCCACCCACCTAGCGGGACCTCCTACATACATTCTTTCCCTTTTCCTAAGAGCTGTTTGTCTGGCCGTCTGGTCAGCCAGGGCATTGCCTTTCCCAACATCATCTGTCACTTTCTTATGGGCCTTACATTTTATAATGGCCACCTTTCTGGGGAGTGTCAGGGAGTCTAACAATCGGTGAATTAGGGGGCCATGTTGAATCTTGGTCCCATGGGAAGTAAGGAAATTCCTTTCTTTCCATAGCCTCCCGAAGTTGTGGGCCACCCCAAAGGAATATTGGCTGTCAGTAAAAATATTTACCGTCATCCCTTTGCTTAAATCACAGGCTCTAGTGAGGGCCACTAATTCTGCTGCTTGAGCAGAGCACTGCGGATTCTGAGTTGTTTCTACTACTCGCCCTAATGTTGTGAGGGCGTAGGCGGCTGAGGTGTTACCATCTGACCCTCTGAGACATGATCCGTCCACATACAGTGTACCTTCTGGTTCTGCTATCGGGGAATCCTGTAAGTCAACCCATCCCTTTGTCTCCTCCTCTGTCCTTAATATGCAGTCATGTGGGTCTACGCGAGCATCCTGAGTATCCAGTGGGAGTAATGTGGCGGGGTTTAGTACAGTGCATCTTTTGATGTTAATGTGGCTGGTAAAGAGTGTCAGTTCATATCCTGTGAGTTGTGCGCTAGTGAGGTACTGTGCCTAGGTGTTATTAAGGAGGGAATGTACTGAATGGGGGACCATCAAAGTCAGGGGGGAGTTCATGACGATCCCCGCACTCTGACGGATCATGAGGGCGGCCGCAGTGGTCACCCATAGGCATCCTGGGAGAGCCCTTGCAACAGGATCTAAGGTGACTGAAAAATAGGCACATGGCCAATGGTGACCTCCGAACATATGGGTCAAGACAGCGCATGCACAGCCGTCTGTCTCATGTACAAAAAGAAAACATTGTTTGTTATAAACAGGAGTACCGAGGACTGGAGCAGTACACAGAGCCTTTTTTAAATCTTGGAAGGCCTGTGCATGCTCTCTAGTCCATGGAAAGGAACTGTCTGATATGTCTTTAGTGGTGAGGGCAAGAAGAGGTTTGACCATGGCCGAAAAATTGAAAATCCACTGTCTACAGTATGAGGTTAGGCCTATGAAGGCTCGCACCTGCTTTTGTGTTTGTGGGGCCGTCATAGCATTGATAATGGCTACACGATCAGCGGTGAGCTGCCTTCCCTCCTGCGAGAGGAGATGACCTAATTATGTCACCTTCTCTTGACAAAACTGAAGCTTTTTTAAAGAGACGTTGTGATTATGGAGGGCAAGGTGGCGTAACAAACAGAGAGTAGCTTCTTTACATGCTGGGGCAGAATTTGCAGCAATGAGGAGGTCATCTACATATTGTAATAGTGTGGAATTATCAGGGAGTTCCAAGGAATCTAGTTGACTTTTTAGGGCTTGACTATAGATACTGGGGCTCTCGGTGAAACCTTGAGGGGCGCGGTAGAATCTAAAGCTCTGCCCATCAAGGGAGAAACCAAAGAAATGTCTGCTGTCAGGATGTACAGGAATGCTGAAAAAAGCGTTCTTCAGGTCTATGACAGAAAAGTGCGTGGCGTCAGAAGGGACCATCATTGAGAGGGCTGTAATGTCAGGGACAACAGGATATTGGGAGATTATTATTTTGTTAAGGCTCTCAGGTCAATAACAAATCTGTATGTTTTAGGGGAGAGGGCATCTCCATTGGTCTTTTTGAGAACAAGAATAATGGGACTGTTACAGATATTGCCACATGTTTCCTCCACTACGCCCTTGTCCATTAATTCAGATATTATTGTTTAAAAGGGCCATTTCTCCTTCTGCAGGCAGTCGATACTGCTGGAGGCGGGGGAGAAGTGCACCTGGCTGGATGCGTACCACATGAGGGGATATGTTGAGACACCCTACATCAGTGTCTGATGATGCCCAGAGGGAGTAAGGTAAAGACTGCAACTCTGGTGGGAGGGGACCTGATAGATACATATAGGAAGCTGCGGTGGGGGAAATTGTTAGGGATACACCTTGGGTACTACATGATATGGTCGCATACAGAGCTTCCAGTAAATCCATGCCTAACAAGTTTTCACTGCAACCTGTAGTAAGGACCAAGGGAGCGTCAACATGTGCAGGGCCAGTATCGAGAGGAAGGGGTTCAGAGACAGGGCCGGTCACAGGTGTTCCTGCAAAACCCACGGAGACATTCATATTGCCAGAAGGGGTGCCTCCGGGACTGACAGACGTGCAATAGAAGACCTGGTGGCCCCAGTATCCAAAAGAAAATTCTGATCATTCCACACAACTGACATTTGAACATACGGGCCCCTTTGATCCACTGGAATTTGCACTCTAGTAATACCCCTTTCCTAGCTGTCCTAAGCTTGGTAGGACCCTGTCTCATCAACTTCATCATAATCATTATTGTAATAAGTACGTGTTGCTTCGTACCCATCAAACCTATTGGCCGGGTGCTATCGGATGGGAGCGTCATCCTTGTGCCTGCGTTCTTTATCCTGTGGATGGGGCGGACCATGGTCCCTAGTCGGCCTCCCCTCCCTGGGAGCACGAGGCCGAGTCTTTCCTGATCGGATGTTTTCAGCTAACACAGGACACTCATCTATCCAATTGCCGTACCCCTTACAATAAGCACACTGATCTGTTTGGAGGGCTCCCGTATGTTGAGGGCTGGAGGGGGTAGACTGGCAAGCCCTCGGAGGGGGTTGGGGTTGAGGTCTGAAATTCCCGCGGGCATTGGGACCTCGGGGAGGGTAAGCCAGCTGCAGAAGTGCCTTAGTCTTAAGATCCCTAACCTTCTTACTTTCCTTGTCTCTATCTTCATTCTCCCTATTCTCGTGATATTGTGCCATAGCCAAGATACCAGTCATAGTTTGGGCAGACCACGTACTTTCAACTTTCTTAAGCCTGGCGGAGATCTCAGGAAGCAAGTTGCTGACAAACTTATCAACAAGTACTGGGCCAGAACCTGGGGTCTGGGACTCCAAACCACTATGTCCCTTGTTTAGTTTTTTATGGGGGCGCACCAGGAAAAAAGTCCAGAAATATAGTCATTTGTGTATATAAAAAAGTTCTTTATTTATTTTTGTCCATTCTTTTAAAAGCAATCACCGTGCACTTTACAAACAAATCAGCCAACGCGTTTCACTCCCTACCAGGGAGTTTCTTCAGGGCCACTAGAATTTTCACCGGAAACGCACGTATGGATCCTCCAGATTTATAGATCGAGTTTGTATTTGTCCCCTGTATTCTGTCGCAAAACGGGTAAAGAAGTCAGTCACCAGGTGAATACGCAATTAAAAATCCATCATCTGTATATATAAAAATTAAATCACTGTGAACTGTACTTTATTGTTTGATTATTTAAAATCTTACAATATATTATTACAAAAAATACTTTTAGTATAAAAAAACAATGAAAGAACTTTCATCATAAAATTCATTAAAGATCCTTAATATATTTCATTTAATTGGCCTATAAGATTCTATTTTCTTAAAGTCTTTATTGGGTTTTGCAATAAGCGTTATTGTAGCTTCAGCCCATGTAGGGGGGATACTGTGACCCTGGGTCAGTAAACAATTAAAAAGTGTAGTGAGGACTGGCACCAGTTGTTCTGTATAGTCTAAGTAAACCTCGACCGGTAGCCCGTCTGAGCCTGCGGCTTTGCCCCGCTTCATTTTCTTTAATTGATTTATTACTTCTCCCTCTGTAATCTCACTTTCTAAATACCTCCTATCTGGGTCAGAAATTTGGGGTAAGTTTCTCTGGGTCAGCCAGGTCTCGATCTCTTCTAGTTCTGGGTTCTTGTCCTCGGTGTAGAGACTTTGCATAAACCTCCTGGCTTCCTCTCTGATACCTCCATCTTCCACAATTAAGACCCCTGTCTCTCTCTGAATTAAAACTTTAATGTTGTTCCTATTTCTTTCCTCTCTAGATTTCCACGCTAGGAGGCCCCCACATTTTTCTCCATATTCGAAGTTCTTTAATTTACTGGTCTCCCATTTTTCTTTTCTGATTTTCTCATCACTGATTTTAAGATGAAGTTGTAGATCTGAAAGCTCCTTCTCTAATGCCGGGATCCTCTCTGAGTTTGAAGAGATGGCTCTTTGTAACTCAGAGTCTTTTCTAATTATAGCCTCTAGTTCTTCCCGCCTTTTATTTTTTATAGCCTTCCTTTCATACGCCATTAGGGAACTCAGGACCCCTCTCAAGAAGGCCTTGTAAGTTTCCCAGACACCCTGAGTGGTAGAGGAGCCGATATTAATTGAGAAGAATTTGTTGGTCTTTTCTCTTACTTCTCTTTTGACCTGATCACCAAGTAGCAGTGTCCTCTCCAATGTCCATCTGGTGTTTAAGGGGGACCTTTAGAAAATAGAATCTTATATGCCAATTTCCCTTCTGAACTCAGATATGAAGTTATATTCCGGCATTTTAGCTACCAGACTTGCTAAAATAATAAAATCCATAATTCACTCTGAACAAAGGGGTTGTATCCCGGGAAGACAATTGAACGAATTAACCTTTCAAGTGATAGGAACCATAGATTACGCTGAAGATAAAGGCCTTCCGTTAGCCTTGGTCGCGATAAACGCGGCCAAGGCTTTCGATCAGGTTAATTGGAAATATCTCTGGGCCACTTTGGTTGCGTTTGGGTTCCCTCCAGCTTTTATAGAGGGTATTAAATCATTGTATCAAAACCCACTAGCAAAAGTCTTGGTCAACGGGGCTCTATCTGACTGGTTTAATATATCCTGAGGAACCCGGCAGGGTTGCCCCCTGTCCCCCCTTCTGTTTGACATTTATATGGAGCCTTTTGTTTGTGGTATTAGAGAAGATAATATAATTCAAACCTTTAGAATGGCAAACATGGAGCTAAAAACTGCCTTATACGCAGATGACCTTCTCTTATACACCTCTAATCACATAGAAGCTATACCCAGGCTATTTGCCTTAGCTGAGGAATTTGAAAGGTTGTCAGGCTACCAGATCAATAGGGAGAAGACAGAGATAATGGGGTGGAACAATAATATTCCTATACAAGAGGTAAAACAAAAAATGCGATATTAAGGAATTTTCTTTAACTCAAGAACTAAAGAATATCCCGAAAATCAGCTGGCAGACTGTAGTGAAAGACATCATTAAAACATTAACAAGATGGGGCAGTCTACCATTAAACATATATGGACGAGTTAACCTCATTAAAATGTCCATACTTCCTTAGTTGACCTTCCTATATAATCCCATCCCTTTATCTTTTCCGTTGAAAGAAATTGCGAACCTTCAGGGCAAGATAGGCTCTTTTATCTGGGCCTGCAAATCTCCCAGGATAGCCTGGACAAAATGAAGGAGGGGTCTAAAGATTGGGGGTCTAGCCTTACCAGACCTATTATTGTACTGCCATGCCTTCCATTTTAAAAACTTCAGGCTACTCGCTAACGTATTAGATTCATCTTCACAGGGCCGTTTATTTCAGGCTTTATTATATGATTTACCAAAAGGCCAAGAGTTCTTTTTATTTAAGTTTGGCGACCAGAAATTCTTTAAGAAAGTCCGTCTTAAGATTTTGCAGACCACACTTAGGAATTGGGGGTTTATCCGGAAGGCCTTGGGAATTCCATACTACCACACATATACTCCAATCTGGGATTCCCCGGGCACACCTGTGTGTCTTCAGGACCAGCTATCTCTGCCTCTGAGAATAGCTGGAGTCCAGAAATGGGGGCTTTATGGGTGGACTCAGGTCTTATGGATTGGAACTCCCTGATGTCACTTATAAACGGGTCACTGACAAGATTTACATTTTATCAACTATCCGCTTGGTGGTCAAGTCAGGCATTACAGCGGGAAAAAAATTCTGCATATCTTGACTCAATTTGCAGGGGGGGGGGCTGGAATCGAGAAGTATCATTTCGGTATAAATTGCTCACAGAGGCAAAAGGTAATCTAGATCTCGAGCTGACAAGCCTTTGGGGTAATACCATAGCCGAATACCCCGATGAGATTAGTAAGATTTGGACAGATTCTTTCTCCTTGTCCCAGAGATTAATAAAACCAGCTAATTTAAGGAGGAACCATCTGTTTACGGCTTATCGGGAGTATTGGACCCCGGCTAAATTGAATAAGATAACACAGGAGAACTATTATTGCCCCCGTTGTAAACTCTTAGCAGCAAATGGCATGCATATATTCTTAGAATGCCCCGAGATTCAGGAGTAATGGAGGGCGAGAGTTGGTTTTCTGGGTGAGGTCTTATTAACAACTATTCCCTGGTCTCCCAGGCTAGTATTTTTTGGTCTACCTTGTGAGTACAATATTAACAACTTTTTCTCACAGTTTATTTTCTACGTGGTAGTTATAGCCAGGAGAGAGATATGTAAAGAGTGGAAGTCAGTGGCTCCTACTAGATTTGCAGACTGTTTAAAAAGTATTATGGAAGTCTGTAAGATGGACATGGCTGGTCGAGCTGAAAGCTCAGAGAATGTATGGCCGAAACTAGAGGCCTGGTCAAATAAGTAAACGGTCCGATGATTATGCCAGAGGTTTGTGTCGGTCTTGTCCTCCCCTAGTCTGAGGTATTCCATCAAAAGGCAGGGGAGTTGGATAAGGAAACAACCCACCTCTGGGAGATCTCTGTTAGCTATATATTGACCCCGGGGCGGCTTCAGGAATGTCAGTACAGAAGGCAACAGAGAGACCCATCTAGAGCATATAATATCTGGTGGCATATATGAGGACAAAAAAAATATATATATATATATATATATTTCATTTAAGACTCAGGGCTAGAGGTAGGTAGAATAGATTTACCGATTTTAAATTACCGAATTTTACCGATTCGGTAATTGAAAATCGGTAAATCTATGTTGTCGACATGTAGGTATTCCAGATGTGCTGGAATACCGAATCGGATGATTTCGGTATTTACCGATTCGGTATCGGTAAATACCGATTTACACAAGGGTGCAGGGGGTGTCACTTTGACACACTCTGGCACCCCCAAAACAGGCTCGGGTGCCATGTGGCAGGCATACATGCCCTAAGGGCAGGTCTGCCTGTCACATGGCATAGGTGTGCATGCACACATGTGCATGCACACCGGAATCGGTATTTTACCATCAAATTGAATTTGATGGTAAAATACCAATTTGTTAGGGCTCCTGGGACTCTGAAGAGTCCCACCTACATATGGGTGGCTCAGAATCGGTAAATTTACCGATTTTTTTTATTTTACCGAATCAGTAAAATTACCGATTCGGTAATTTTACTGATTCAGTAAAATAATGCCCCCTACATACCATTCACCTATTTACCGATCGGTAACGGACGAAAATACCGATTTTCGGCCGTTACCGACCGACCTACATCGGGCCCTCAGTCTGCTAATTTTGTTTTTGCCATTAATAAAAACAAAGGTAGCATTCATGCCTATACCATTTGATTGAAGACAGCATTTCAGGGCTTGCCTACATGTCCGTATTCCGCGTACATTAAAAGGGACTTTAAGTAGTTTTATCCTTTCTTTTTGGAGTCACGGACAAATACAGAGCAAGTGGACAATATTCTCCTCTCCACTGTTACATAGTCTACATAATGAACTCCTTTCAGAGATTTTCCAAGGCGGGAGGTGACAAGTTCCTGGAAGGATTCCAAATCTTGCTTTGAGAAGGATTTGTTTGTTGTTTCCTGACCACGGTGTTTCCAAATATTCTTGAACCTTCATTGTTTTATATCCATTTATTATTGTCGAGGCATGTTTTTTTTTGTCAGACTATCTTTATCATTTACAATTGATAGTTGGTTAGTCGTTCTATTAATTATTTTCTTGAAGGAAGCATTAGTTATGGTATTATTCTAAATTGAGGTTACTGCAAACTCTTCTATAGCTTCTTTAAGAAAGTTCCATGCTGCTGCCTTTCTGTTATTACTTATCTCCTTCCATAATAGCTGTGAAATTTTGTTATCTTGATCGTTTTTAATCCGGTTCCAGGTTTTGATAAAATGCCCCTTCCTTGCATAATATTGGTGAATTAAGCCAAACTTGAGTCTAATTTGGGCTGGCGAGGAATTTATTGGGAGATGAAATAGTAATTTATATGTTTTAGATACAGCATTATTTGTTGTTTCTGTATCCCTTCCCATTAATGACTCACTGCCGTATGTGATTGTTGGCAGTAATCTTGCCCCTATAATCTTTAAAAACGCCCCATATGTGAGGTTGCCCAGCAATTTCTGCAGGATTCTAAATGCAGCCGTTAGGGAGTTGGACTTCCTCTGAATTTCTCTTATTTGCGGCTGGTAACTACCCTTCTTATCAAAAAGTACGCCCAGATACTTATATACTTCGACTTGCTCTAGTTTGGTCTTTTCCATATACCAACTACATTTTTGTCTTAATGTTTTGCTCTTGGCGACTATCATGATCTTTGTTTTGGTTTCATTAATCACCATCCCATTTTCCCTTGCGTAGGTACATGTTCCAGAGATTAGTCACTGCAGCCAGATTTTTGTTTGGCTTAACAGGATGGCATCATCGGCGTGCAGTGAGTTTGAAATATGCCTATCCTCTAATTTCGGAGGGTGTGCATTTAATTCATCTAGGGTCCCTGTCAAATCTGCCAAGAATAAATTAAAAAGAAGGGGGGCCAGTACGCAGCCTTGTTTTAATCCTTCGTTGGCTGGGATTTCCTTCGACAGCGTTTGGCCATCCCCCATCCTTACCCTAACCCAAGTTTTGCTATACAATAGCTGGATCATTTTCAGCAAGGCCGTTGTTATGTTCATTTCTCTGAGCTTTTTCCACAGTAAATTCCTTTGGACACAGTCGAAGGCTGATTTAAAATCAACAAAACAAGGATACAAGGGCTGCTTAAGACTAATTGACTTGTCCATTATTAGTGATAATGTCAAGATGTTTGTTGATGTCCCTAATCCTTTAACAAAGCCAGTTTGATTCAGTGGCAGCATCTTACTTTCTATTTCCCAATCATTCAACTCAGTAAGCAAGATCCTAGCAAACAACTTGGCATCTGTGTCTTGGAGTGTGATGAGCCTGTAATTTTCTGCGAGCGCCCAGTTCCCTTTTTTGTAAATTGGCGTAATTAGTGATCCTCGCCATGACTCTGGGATAACGCCTTTTTCGATAACTTCATTAAATACCTTTTCTAAATGTGCTGCCCATAGATCTGGATTCTCTTTGAATAGGGCAAAAGGGATACCATTCGGTCCTGGCGCCCCATCTTTCTGTTTTTTAATTAATTTTCTCAGTTGATCTTTTGTTACTACGATTGGGGTTTCCATATCACCATCGTAGGTATCCGTCAGTTGGCATTCAATTTTTGCTATTGTCGTACCATTTTAGTTTAAATGTTTTCTAAGAAATGTCACCCATTCTTGCTCAGTTAGAACGGAGGAAACAACCCTTTTATTTGGTCTAGCCAAACCATTTATTATTTTCCAGAACTCTCTTGTGTTTATCTGTTTGCTTGCATGGTATATTTTTGCCCAAAGTGCTTGTTTTGCCTGATTTTTCTCATTCCATATTAGTTTTCTCAAATTTTGATTTGCAGCTTTCAGTTTGCCTCATGCTTCCTCGTTAGGAATAGTTTTCTTGATTTGCCTTGTCATCCTATTCCGTGCTCTTTTTAGTTTAGTAATGGTATATGGCAGGTGTATGTATGATTTATTTTCCTTTCGATCGTCATTTTGATTACTTTTATCCTGTCGCATTTGATACTGAGGTTGAGGTTTAACCAGCATCATAGTAAATTTTACCCATTGTTCTATCGAGGTTTCAGGTGATCTTTCATTGAAGCACAATTCTGATATTTGGATAATTTGATCATTCATCACATCCTTGTTCTTAGTAGTCCAAATTAGTTTTTTATAGTTTACTGTTCCAATATGACCCGGGACAGTTTGATACGGTTGATTTGCCTTATTCATAAGGTTAATCATTATAATCTGCTGGCAGTGATCACTATCTGTAACTTCCTCTATTTGATATGCAATGATATTATGGAAGGCATTAAGAGATATCATTGTGTAGTCAATCCTTGACCTTGACTTGTTCTTAAAATATGTATACGCTGGAGGCGAATCTTCTTTAAATCGACCATTTAGTATACGCAGGCCCATCGCTTCCATGTCTTTAACAAATGATATAGCAATTTTATTACTAAAAGATATGGTTTCTTTTCCTAGATCCTGTTGAGGGATAGACCATTGATAATCCTGTGTTTGACAAATGTCATCCCTTGCGAAGAATGGCATTAGATTGAGGTTAAAGTCCCAAGACATAATATACTCTGCTAGAGGGTGTGACAGCATTAAATCCATAAGAAGGTGTACAGTATACCGCAAGTTGGCTCCCTACTAGATCCTGTTGGCTGTATATAAACATTAATCAGATATACAAACTTTAGTTCCTGTTTCGTTGTTTTATATTTCAACTTAATTATTAAAATATTTGCACTTTTTGACTCGAGTCGTTCATGTTCAACCTGTAAGTCCGTTGAAATGAAGATTGCTAGCCCTCCGCTTGGACGGACAAATTTGTGGTTTTTATTTGCATGTTCAAAATGACCTTTGTATCCATGTAGAACAAATGGTTTGGTTTCTCATGTTTCTTGTAAGAAGATAATCTGAGAGGGGAACAATATTGAGTCTATATGTGCATTATGAACCTTTGCTCCAAGCCCATTTATGTTCCATGAACACATTCGGACTAGACCTATCTCATCTACTTTGGCTGTAGAGCACCTAGTAATAATAAATCATTGTTCCTTTTTACTGTGTAGTGACGTGGTGATCAATTTTTCATTTATTACAGTTTTTACCCATATCCTTTTGAGGCAACCATTCTCCCGCCTTCTTTGGTGATTTTCCCCGGGAGTTTTTGAGTACTGGAACTATTTGTTTGTCTATTTTAGCATGCTTGGTATTTTCTTCTTCAATAAGCGGTGTTGGATAAACCTTTGGGCCTTGTTTCGTAATTAGTTTACCCCAAGCTTTGAATGCGTGGTGTTCTGTCAGAATCAATTCCGCTATTACCGGGGAGTTTAATGTAATGAGCGTGGGAGCCTGTAAACTCTTGTTTCCTGTCATAAATTCAATAGAATAGGTATCCTCACTCACTACCTTAGAGAGGGATGGAATTGACTTGAATAGTCTGAGTATATTGCCTCGATTCAGGGTATCTTGCCTACCTCTAGACTCAAATTCTGGTTTGAAGATAATTTGTACTTTGTTATTTGGTGAGTAATTGTGCTGAGGGACCTTTTCGTTTGATGGCCTTGTTTTGTAAGTAATTCTTTTTACCCCTTCACTGCTTTCTACAACCAACATGTCCCATTCCATAGTTTTTGAGTTATCTTTGGCTTCCTCACTGATACTTGATTTGGTGGATAATTCTGGTTTTTCATCAGCGTGTTGATATTGCTGGTTAGTTGTTTTTATTATTACTTTTATTGGGGTTTTATCCTTCCTTCTTTGCTGACTATTGTTTAATGGACCAGTCGCTTCTTCCTCCTCCCATTCGAGTATCTCTTCATCCAATTGAGGTGAATCATTCATGGTCATTTTGTCCTCCTGCTGTTCCATTATTTTCCTAACCTCCGGCTGTATTTTTTCATCTATATTCACCCATTCACCTTAAGGTTCTAGTTTCCTCCTAACGGTGTTTCCATCCTGTTTACTTTTATCATTCTATTTTTGCTGTGTTTTGGCACATTTTACATGAACAATTCCCTTGGATAATTTTTGATCAAATAGTGGGAAGTATTTGTTAGTTCCAATCATGTTCGATAATGCGACCTTTTTTCCTTCATTAGTTAATCCTCTTGCCTGCCTGTTTAAATCTAAGATTTTCTTCTGTTTTTGATCTACAGCACTATCTTTACCTATCTCGTATCTATTCCCTTGTATGATTGTTATCTGGTCTTCATCTGCTTTTATTGTAGCACACTTTTTAGTTTTTATATGTTTCCTCGCTTTCCTTAGTTTTTTCTTTTGGCGTTTGGACAGCATAGTGAAGCCATTAATGTTATCATCCTTAGTTTCCTGATCTTCCCTTATTTCAGTGTCAATAATATCCTCCCTTATACGGTCCATTGATTGTTCCTCCAATGTGTGTATGTCCATTATTCGATTTTCTTTACTCAATGCTACTGTTTTTATGTAAAAATTTGTAACTATTATTTCTTCTGGGCCCTTATCATTTTCTGTGAGGCTGATAAATTCATTATCCAACTTATTAATTGTTTTGTTATTTTCACTGTTGACTTCCTTGTTTTCATAGTTTTTACCTTTTTTCATTTCCATGCTTCGTTTAGTGTCTTCTATTATACTATTCAAAACCTCTGGTATTATTGCAAGTTTGTCTATGATTGGTGAATAGATATGTTCTGTAGATGTTTTCTCATTCTCTTTCTGGGCCCTAATTATCAATCCATTTAGCTGAGCAATTTTATTGTCAATCCCTACAACTGTATTTGCCATTGTTTTTAGCAGTTCAATTTGTATATCCATATTGCTGGATTGGTATTGTAATGCTTCCAAAGTAAGAGTCGATGTTTGGTAGAAATTATCCCAACTTATCTCAAAATGTTGTTGTTTTATTGCCAATTAGTTATTTTGTGTAATTTTCTGATTTTGGGAATTATTCTTTAAGGCTGTAGTTTGTGTTGCCATGTTGTTCTCACAAGTATTTTCTGTAGATACATATTCCACCAAGCTTTCATTTGTTTTTTCATCTAATCCATTATTTGCAATCCTCCCTATATCTTCCCCCCCTTTTAGTTTGCCATGACTTATGCCTTGATGTTCGTTGTCCTCATGTATATCCCATCCATCTTTATGTTCGTAATTATTCTGAAGATTTGGCGAGATTTCATCGGGTGGTACATATAACCTTTTATTTATTTCTACATTTGCTTCTATAGGCATCCTTAGCTGTTTTTGTTCCTTCGTACATTCCTGATTAATTTGATTGATTTCATTGGTGTTGCACTCGATATTTGTGGTATAGCCACTTATTTCCTTGTTCACTACCTCAGGTGTACTGGTTTCATTCGATTTAACCACTTCCTTTGATTTTTCATATTGATGTTGATGTATCCCTACCTCTGATATACTCATTAAATCGCTTATATCTGGTTTTTGTGATTCTCCTTGGTCATTCATCCCTTTCGTTGTGATCAACCTTAATAGGTCATTATCAGTGATTTGAAGTTCAGTGATTTGAAGATCATTCCCCTTTTGGTCTTTCAACTGGGTTTGAGAGTTACACTTCCCGTATTGTAGGCATTTCCTTATACTCTGTTTATTGATTATTTCACTAGCTATTGGTTTAATTGGGGTCTGTATTTTGTGTTTTCCCCCTCAAACTGTTTTGTCATCAACACCCCGTTGGATCCTTCATGAATGAGAATTTCTCTGGTATTTTACCTGACTTCTCAAACATCCTCGCTATTGGGGAGATTAACGACTGGTTTGGTTCAACTGTATTTGATTTAACCTTTTTCGCTACCCTCGATTGTTGCATTTTCTTTGTGCGTTTTACATCTATTCCTGTTGTTCTCTCCTTACCAGAACGCATAATTCACCAATATCCCCAATCTGATCACTTTTGTTCTCCTCCGGCTTATCACTAATTCTCCAAATTAGGGCAAAAGGAAGAAAAAGGAAGGAAAATGAAGGAATGAAGAAATACCGGTTAGGACCTGTCTTTCGTTCTGTTTTCAACACCCTTTACAGCCCCATAGCAGCTGTCTCCACCTCCCCAGCCTGTGTGCTCCTCTCCCCAACAGACTCAGTCACTTAGTTCTAAGGATGTTAATTGGGCCTTTGAATTAACAAGCAACCAGACGACTGTGGTTACCGGGAACACCAGCCGTCGGGGTCAAGCAGTGGAGGCTGGAAGGGACCAAGTGGATGTTGATCTTTGGAACGGTAGCCCCGTTAGGCAGGTCACGTTGGAAACAAGCCACCCCGAGGGAGCCTTGCTATGCTCCTCAGCTCCTTAGCTCAGTTCTGCTCCTCAACACCAGAGCGCCAGAGCTCTCCTGCATACTTCGACCCCACAGTCCTGCGGTTTCTCGACCCCACAGTCCAGGTCCGGGTCTGGGGGGCGGGGAGTAAAAAAACGCAAAACACCAAGGTGAGCCGTAACTTTCCCTTAGCTCTCCACCTTGCTCGCTCGTTAGTGTTCAGCGTTCACGGCTCTCTGGCTCTCACGGCTCTCTGGTGCGCTCGTGATCTAGAAATCTACAACCCTTCGGACAGCAACTTCCACCTCTGAAAATATACTCATGAAGTCAGTCACATTCTCATCTTTTCGCTGCCTACAGGCGTTTATTTTATCCCAGTTAATGACAATTTCCGGCAAAAGTGCTTTCATAAACATTATTATTTTACAAAGCAAAGTCAGGATTGCAGCTTCTGGTTTAGTCCCTCCTACTCTTGCTTCTTCCATAGCCTCTAGGTCAGACCATTTACCTCCCAACGCTACTTCATGGTCAGTATGTTGAATTTTGGCCCAAATTTCAGTGGGGACAACTGTACCAAAAAGTAGATCTATATCCCCAGGAACGAGAGTACCTGCAGATATAATCTGACCTAATTCTCTGTAAAAGGCAGCCGGATTCTTCGGGAGATCTTGTAATTGTCCTTTTAACTGCATTACTTCTGACCTTTTCCAAGGAACATGAACCCAAAGCCTGTGCCAGTGTTCCTCAACAGCCCCTCGGCCATTATTTTGGGCATCGGTAAGTGCATTAACAAAGACAGGGGCCGCCTCTCTCATTGGCATAGCTGTTTCCAGAGGGGTGTTGGGAAAAGCGGTCATATCACGGTAAGCCATTAAAGCAGACATAGTCCTAAACATCCCTTCTCCCTGAACATCGCCTCTTTTTATTTGTGACCTAAGGTCCATTAATCCGGTGGGTATCTGCATAAGTACATTCTCAAATCTTTGCATGACCAGGGTACACATGTATTCAGCCCAGGTGGTATGTTCCATAATCGTCCACTGGGAAAAGGTGGACCATATTTCTTTAAAGGCATAAATATTCCTGTTATTTATCCAACATTCACACTGTTGCCTCTGTAGGTCATTTTCTCAAAGGGGCGAAAAGCTGACTGCAGAGCGCAAAGAGGCCAGTCGGGTAGAATTCAACAATTTCTATAAATCCTGCTTAACTGTAGACCACGGGAAAGCAGGAAAAGGGCGTGTAGGGGTAAAGCCGCAGGGGTTGGGCGGATGGAGCTAGTTGTCATTCCCGCAGCGAGGACAGGGTTAGCGGGCGTGGTCGGTGTCATAGGAAAAATCAGGAGGGATGGTTTGACAGGGAGAACATTAAGAGGGGCAGTGGGGGCAGAAGTAGGCTGTGGCAGGGGGACATGCGGGGTGTGAGGCGTCAGGGCAGGGTACATTGGGGCATAAGCAGGAGGGTATTCTAGCATGGTATCAAGCAAGGAATCACCTTCTTCTCCCCCTTCCATATGGCCCTTTCCTTTCTCCTCACAAGCTGGATAACATTTTTGTACCCGGGCCCCATTCTCCCTATCGGCTATTTCTACTGATTATGTCATTTGATTTTGTAAATTTTCTCTGGCGTGGTCGGGCATTGACATAAGTTCTTGTTTTCTTTCTTGAGCCTTCTGCTTTCTAGCTCTCTGCACTATCTCTTTCCTCCAAAATCGGATATATTCAAACATAGACGGGCACTTTTTTCTTTTCATTAGTTGTTCATCTAGGTTGGCAAGAACTTGGGAATTAAAGGGCCATAAAGTGGCCACTGTAATTCCACATTACGTTGTTTTGTATATTTTACCCAGAATGAGGAAAACATTATGACAGAAGGGCCATGTTTAACATACATTGTATGGCCAGGGGTCCCTTCTGAAGGAAGCGGACAAGCCGCCTCCAGCTGGGAGTCCTGCGTACATATAAAACAACATATTCTCATGAACTTACTACTGACTGGCATGCTTGAAAACAGATAACAGACACCAGCAGGTTTTAAAACTCATCTCGCTTGCTTGGCTTTTGCAAAAGTCAATAACAGCAGAATCATACAGAACAGACACCAGCGAGTTTTAATAAATCGCCTCACTTGCTTGGCAAAAGTCAATAACAGCTTGACATTTGCAAAAGTCAATAACAGAATTATACAAACTTGGTGGGTGATCAGTGCACCCTTACCTTACAGGGGTAGTTCTCTCCTGCAGACATAGGGCTGTGTCCTGCTCCAGAAATTATTTGCTAGGGGACTCTAGCAAGAACGTGGTCTTGTGGCCCAGACCGGGTGGGGAGGAACAGCGGGCAAGTCATTTGACTTACCGGATTGCAAGAATCCCTCGGGTAGGGTACCTCCGTCAGAGTCTCTCTGTGCACCTCCTCACATCCACGGGGCCTGACCTTTGTGCTCGTGGAGTCCCTGTTCAGGCGCCATTTGAAGAACCGGATTAACCCACTTACTCGGTCTCGGCGGCGGGGGAACTGCCCAAGCCTTCCATACCCTTCATACCTAGTAAAAGGAGACACAGGAGCCTTCGTCTGCAGGAGGAACCCAGATTTATTCAAATAGCCCGGGCTATGGAACAGAATCCCAAGCTTGTCAGAAACAAGACAGAGGAGGCTGCTGCTTTACTCCGCAGCCTACAAACTTTTTATACTTTTTCATCTCAGTCTTATGGCTGTTAGTTCATTGTTCAATCAGGGCAGTGTTTGTTGTGGATGACTAGATCCAGACAGCGTTTGTAGATGGTGACCTGGTCAATGCTTGGTACACAAATCATTGTTCACTCGGCTTGATCAAGGCCGAGTCTTTCAGGTCATTGTTTAATCACCTTGATCAAAGCCCGGTCTTTCAGGTCATTGTTTATTCACCCTGATCAAGGCCCAGCAGTCAGACCATTGTCCAGATAAACTGATCACAGTGTCAAGGATGTTTACCAGGATGGGAGCAGGAGATGGAAAACACATCATTTACACAGGATGTGAGTGTCTCATGGCTTTCTGTTTAACTGCAAGAACAGGGGGGGTTGGGTGTACAACAGTTCCTGGGCAGAAATGCAGGCTGCAAGATGGCTGTTGTCGTGTTAGTTAGATTTTCCTCAGGCATCAGCAGAAACGACCAGGTGGGTCGTGTGGAAGTGTTTGACACTAGATGGCAATGAAAAAGCAATGGAGTCTCGGTATAAATGATGCCGATCAGAAGAACACTTTTCCTCAGTGAAGAGGCGCAGAGAGATTCTGCAGAATCATCCGAACCTACACTAGCAATGATCTTGCAATCACTAAATGCATTCCAGAGTGAGGTCAAAACAGAGAATAGACTCGCTCGTATGGCTGGGAATAAACTACAGGGCTCTGTACATAAAATTGGTAAAATGAGCATGGTGGAGAATCGAACAGAGGTATTGGAAAACAGAGTAGATGCCCTGAAAACGCAGGTGACTGCGCATGGACACACGGGGACAGACATCATGTGGAAGTTGGAAGAGGCATGAAACCACCAGCGCCGAAATAACCTCCGAATTCTCGGGATTCCCAAAAACAGCGAAGGAAGCGATATACAGGCTTTTATCATCAACCTTTTCAAGAATGCATTCCCCGAGCTGGCACAATGGGACTGGGACAAAGAGATCCAGCGTGTACACAGATTCCCGTTATCACTACCTAAACGGCCATGCACTGGACAACATTTTCCCAGAGTCATATTGATTTTTTTCGAGAATTTCTTACTCCGACAAGCGATATATGACCTTGCCCGCCCAAACAAGAAAAGGTCCTGGGAGACTTTTACATTTTTCGCAAAACCAGACTTCGCACATGCTACGGTGGAAAGGCGATGGAGTCTACGACAGCTGATTACACCTTTCAAGAAAGCTGTGGCCCTCGCTTTTCTCAAGAACCCTGCCAAACTGAAAGTAGTATCACAGGGCCAGACTTGGTTTTTCATGTCGGAGATACAGGCAGAGCAGACCCTGAAAGACATAATTGCAGAACAAACTAGGGGTGCAGGGGGCAATCGTTGATTTCTCAATATTAATCAGATTGTCATTGATGTTTGCTTTCTGATACTCCTACTATTTCAAATCTACTTTTTTGTACTTTTTCACTGTCATCTGTTTTTTTTCCTTCCTTTCCCTTATTTTTTTTTGGGCTGTCTCACATTTTGCCTTTTTTAATGAGTTGTTGCACCTAGTGGTTTGAGGAAAAGGCTGAGGCGCCAGGGCTTCGTTAGTATTGATCGAAGGGGAGGAGGGCTGTGGAGGTTGGGTGAGATTGGTTAGACGCTGTCGCAGAGGCTCAGGATTGAGCCTGGTGGCTTACAATTTGGAGGGGCGGTTGGGGTGGGGAAGACCAAGGGATTTCGAGCACAAGAGGGGTGGGAAAGGTGTTTTATGGGGGTCAACCTATTAAGAAAATGGCATGGAATGTATTCAAAATACAAGACATTAAGCAACTGACAGTAGCTCAAATGCTAGTATGGCAAAGCTAAAAATCGTTTAGATCAACATATGTGTCCTTAACGATACTAAGAAAAGGCAGAAGGTCGACGTAGGGCTACAACTAATGGAGGCTAACATTGTATGCATGCAGGAGACACATATTGAAAGGTCGCAACAATATTTGCTTAAAACACTAGGGTATAAACTTATTATTGCCTCAACATGTGGAGTAATGTACAGAAGTTGCTGGGCTAGGGCGATATTCATGTTATACTCCTGTGAGCCACAATAATGACATACCCGAGATCTTCCATGATAGCTGCATGAACAGATGTTGTGGCCGGGGTGCGGCAGCTGGGCTGTTTCTATACCCCGAATGGGCTAAAGATGTTTGAGGACTTACATACCAAATACGATATTAGCCATAGGGACTTTTTCAAGTTTTTACAGATAAGGGATTTTTTTATCAAAGAAAGGTGGTGGTCGATTAAAATTCCAAAATAGTCAATTTATAGAGAATTTATGTAATGAACCCACACCCAAGATCAGGGAAATATAAGAAGCTCTGAGCACAGTATATCCCGATGATATGGATAATCAATCAGCTGTTTGGCAGGCCAAATTAGGTGTACGACCAGCAATTACCCCTCTCGCTTATGAACTGTCCCAAACGTGCTTGATGTCTATTAAACTGCAAGCACAATGTTATAAAACATTCTTCTACTTATACTACACCCCTCATAAAATTGCAAAATGGGGGTCCGGGAAGGAAACCACCTGTCCGTGGTGTGCATTGTTTGGGGCCGACATTAGCCATATGTTCGCCACATGCAATACACTTTCAAATCTGATAAAGGATATATCCGATTTTCTATCAGAAGTGTTCCAAACAAGATTGAATATTACAACAGAAGAGATCATTTTGGGGGTAGCAAACTGTGACCGACCAAAATGTATGCAAGGGTTGATCTTTGTGGCTATGGCAGTCTTGCGGCTTTGTGTTGCTTCATCATGGCTTGACCCAAATCCACCCGTGTTTCTACAACGGAGGGCCAGGATGCTTGCGACATGTAGCCTCGAGGTGGCCATTTACAAAAATAAAGGTCTTAACAAAAGAAGAAGGGGTATGATGATCTGGGTGCCACTGCTCCAGTGGATTCATCAACATGCTTAAGATTGGGGCCCGTCTTGCATAGATATCTGTTTATATATTCACGAGCTTAGCTTTCTTTTGAAGAACTTTTTTTGCACTTTTTGATAAATCGTACGGATAATGTAATGTATATATGATCATGTACTTCTCACGCTTTCCTATTTTCTACCCCTATCTGTATATAATGGATTGCAATCCCGTACTTATTTATGTAATAAGTCGACTTTTGTTGAGGGCTTTGACCTTGGTCTTTTGGGAGGGGGGAGGGGGGTCTGTATTTAACGGAAAACTTGTGAATAAAGATATTTTTTTTAAAAAAAGGAAAAGAGTCTAGAATAGAATTACATAAAAACTCATGTTTAAAAAAATCTGAAGGAGTTAAGCCACATTTCTGCCATAATTCATCACATGATAAAAAAGTATTATTATGGTGTATATCTTTTAAATACAAAGTATCAGCTTTATTCCAGGAATGCCAACATTTTACTATTCGAGATCGTTTTAATTTAGGATTATGCCATAAAGACATATCGAAAGAATGTGAAAAGTCGAATGACAAAGAGAATCGAAATCTTGAAATATTAGCTTCGTAGATTTCAAAATAATAGATTTCTTAATTAGTTGTGAAGTGTTAGACATAGTTAGCAAAGTATGTAAAGGAAATGGCGGTATTAAACTTTTTTCTATAAGAAGCCATGTAGGGGGATTATTAAGGTGGGAATGATTAAAACAAGATAGAGCTTTGTTTTAATATAAACGCTTTACGATAGTTAAAAAAAATTAACATGCCGAAACCTCCATTGCATTTAGCCATATTTAATTTTTTATTGCCTATACGGGGTGTTTTCTTATTCAAAAGAAACTTGACAAATGCTGATCAATAGTCTGATAAAGCTGCATAGGAAATTGACTAGTAATCATAGCTAGGAAATACAAAAATGTAGGGGTTATTACCATTTTTATTGAATCAATTTTTCCCCACCATGACTGATTCGCAATTTAATGTATTTGTTTTGTTAATAGAACTGAAAAACGGAATACCAATATATTGAATTTCATCCCTTTGCCAAATTATTTCTTGTATGGGTAACATATCAGGAGTACAATGAATATTTAGAGGAAAAAATCAGTTTTGTTGGTATTTAATGAATAACCTGAAATATGAGACTATATTGAGGTACTATCTAATAATGGAGGAAGTGAGGATTCAGGGTTATTAATAAATACAATTATATTATCTATATATGCTAATGTTTTGATTATGACATCCTTGATATGGTATACACTCAAAATATTGAGTTTTTAATATCGAGTTACATTAATATCGAGTTAAAAATATAGAATGGACACAATATCGAATGGACAGAATATAGACTACAAAAATATTGAATAGACAGAATATAGACAACAAAAATATAGAATGGACAGAATACAGACAACAAAAATATCGAATTTGAGGTAAGTAAGTTAATATTAACTTTTAAAGTATTTTTTATGTTAGTATATGTGTGAAAAGTGTATATTTATTTCATAATTCATTTTAATTAATTAATTTTATGGTATTTAATTTTTGCCTAATATAATTCTGTAGCGGGCTGTGGGTTTATAGGGGAATAGGGTGGGAAGTAATTTAATTATAATTAATTAAATATGTTAATTTATTTATTGGCATTTATTTTGAATTAATTGTTAATTAATAATTAATTGGTAATTAATTAAAATATAATTGGTAATTATTTTAATTAATTGATTAATTGATAATTATGTTAATTTTACTAACCCGTTTACTGCTCCAGCGATTTTGCGGAAGTGAGGCACCAGCGAGGTAGCGTTGCCGTCGGCCAATGGCCGACGGCAGCATGGAAGGGGTTAATGTATTTTCTGTAGTGGGTTGTGGGCTTATAGGGGAATAGGGTGGGAAGTAATTTAAAAATAAATAATAAAATTTTTAAATTTATTTATTGGTATTTATTTTGAATTATTTGCTATTTAAATTTTTAATTGGCAAATTAAATAAAATATAATTGGTAATTAATTTTAATTAATTGATTAATTGATAATTATGTACATTTTTTTTATGTATTTTCTGTAGCGGGTTGTGGGTTTATAGGGGAATAGGGTGGGAAGTAATTTAATTATAATTAATTACATATTTAAATTTATTTATTTGTATTTATTTTGAATTAATTGATATTTAAATTTTTAATTGGTAATTAATTAAAATATAATAGGTAAATAATTTTAATTAATAGTTTAATTGATAATTATGTTAATTTTATTAATTTATTTTCTGTAGCGGGTTGTGGTTTTATAGGGGAATAGGGTGGGAAGTAATTTAATTGTAATGAATTAAATATTTTACTTTATTTATCGGTTTTGTTTTGTTGTAATTTTTAATTATTTTTCAATTGTTAATTAATTAATTGTTAATTGGTAAATAATTTGTATTAATAGGTAATTATTTGTAATAATTATTTTATTTATTTATTTTTAATTGAATAATTATTATATTATGTAAAATTGTTAATTACTTTTAATTAAATTGTATTTGGTATTAATATTTTTAAAAAAATATTCATATATGAAGTATTTACTTTCCCTACTGTTGCACTCACTGGAGTGGGACTAGTAATTTTAACCCTCCCGCTATCCAACGCTTTCCATACTGTTGCACTCTCTGGAGTGGGAATAGTAAATTTTAGCCTCCCGTTATCCAATGCTTTCCCTATTGTTGCACTCACTGGAGTGGGAATAGTAAATGTTATGCCTACGCTATCCAACGCTTTCCCTACTGTTGCGCTAATTGTAGTGGTAATAGTAATTTCTACCCCTACGCTATCCAACGCTTTCCCTACTGTTGCACTCACTGGAGCTGGAATAGTAATTTTTACCCCTACGCTATCCAACGCTTTCCCTACTGTTGCACTCTTTGGAGTCGGAATAGTAATTTTAACTCTTCCGCTATCCAACGCTTTCCCTACTGTTGCACTCTCTGGAGTGGGAATAGTAATTTTTACCCTCCCGCTATCCAACGCTTTCTCTACAGTTGCACTCTCTGGAGTGGGAATAGTAATTTTTATTCCTATGCTATCCAACGCTTTCTCTACTGTTGTATTTACTGGAGTGGTAATAGTAAATGTTACCCTCCTGCTTCCTATGGTAAAAATATAGTATATTTTTTATTAATATTATGTTTATATATATATATGTGTTAAAAAATGTAATTGTATGTTTATTTTTAACTTACATTAATTATTTATTCATTTTAAGGTTATTTAAGTATTTTATGTATGTTTAAGTTAATTATATTTATTATTTAATTACTTTTACATTACTTTTAAGATATTTTAAAAATTCGATATTTTGACTATATTTTTTACATTGATATTTTTGATTCGATGTTTTTGTACTTACCTGTTTGGAGATAGGAAGTCGATATTTTGGTATTCTATATTTTTTACTCGATATTTTGCTACATCGATATTTATGACATCGATATTATGTCAGTGATCCCCTTGATATTAATACCAGTGATAGCAATATATTTTCCTATTGTAGTAAGTAAAGGTTCAATAACAAGAAGAAATAACAACGGAGACAAGGGACAACCTTGTCTGGTACCTCTTTGAAGAAAAACTTGATTAGGAATTTGACCATTAATGAATAGGCGAGCAAAAGGACTAGAGTAGAGAGCCGATATCATGTGCATAAATGGATCACCAAAATGAAATGCATAAGGTAAAAAATAAAAATTGTCAATTAACTTTATCAAAAGCTTTTTCAGCATCCAATCCAAGCGCTCCAGACGTTAAAAAAAAAGGGAAGACCCCTGTTCAAAATCATGTAATAAGACTCTAGTATTATTTACAGAATATCTATTTTCCATGAAACCAGATTGATCAGGATTAATAAAGGAGTCCAATACAGATGTCAATCTGGTTGCAAGAATGTTAGCATAGAGTTTACAATCTTGATTATTTAAGGAAAAAGGCTGATAATTTGATACAATGGTCGGGCCTTTGTTAGGTTTTGGAAAAACTATAATCAAAGCTTCAGTTAGAGAACCAGAAGTTAAGCCTGAAGCACCAAAAAATATAAACAGCTTAAATAAATGAGGAGCGAGTTGCGAGGTAAATTCTTTATAAAATATCAATATACATATGTGGTGTAGTAACTGAGTGACTTAATTGGCGAGAAATTAATAAATAATCTAATCTTGAGTAAGAGTTATGAGGGTTTGAAAAAAAAGTAAAAGTTTTCTCATTAGGATGAACCGCCAAATATCAACCAACTTAGACGTCAATTACGATGGCGGACGGAAACTGGTCCGACCGCCATGGTTGCGGCAAATATACTCCCGACCGCGGACAAACCGCAGGTGCGATTAGGATATTTATGTCATCACACACCGACCGCGGCAGACGGATCACATCAAAGACCGCTGCACGTGGACACTACAACTCCCAACAGGCCCCCATGTTCACAGGGAGGGTGGTGGTGGGGGTGCGGCCAGCACTACAACTCCCAACAGGCCCCAATGTCCCATCCCAGAGCAAGATGGAGTCCGCCTACCATGTGCTGACCACTGCATCTCCCTCTTCAAACTTACATGTAGGGGAGCCATCTTCACAGGGGCACCATCCAATAGCAGGACAGGCCCACACATATCCAAGTATTGTTCACCCACCTCCACACCACCATAATGCCCAGTACTGTGTAACACACCAATTTGATGACACCAACAACCATGTCCTGATTCCCTAGAAAATAGAAATGTAACAACAACAAACCTGTTTTGTCCACAGCATTGATTCTGATATTCTTGTCCCTCAGGTGACCAAGACTTGACAGGAGAAACCAGAAACCGCCAGCACCAGTCGCCCCCCTCACAGCCTGGACTCTCAGGTGATGGTCCCGTGGACACCTCGGGTGCGGAGGACGATGCCGGTCCAACTACACTCCCAGGGCCATCAGGCTCCCAGGACATCCCTGCCTCCACCACCTTGAACAATGGACCAACAGCAACTACTGCCACTGTGACCTGTGCAGCTACCACCACCACCACCACCACTCCTGCCAGTGCCATCCTGCCTGACCCATCGGACGATGATGGACCATCAACATCACAGGCTAGCAGGGAGAGTGGACGTGGGAGGACACAGGTGAGGCCACAGCTCACGAAGACTCCCTTGACACCTGCCAACTGTTGCGGTCCATGGACAACCGTATGGGCCAGATGGTGGACCTCATGGGGCAGCAAAAAACTCTTTGGAGGGAGTGGTTATCCCGCGCCACACCACCTCCCCCTCCCCCAAGTGGCCCGCGGGACAGGACACCACCACCACCGCCAACATCACCTGAGGGCACTGACAGGGAGGTGTCCCCCGAACAACCTGCCCCCACAGCTGGGTCCACTCCGGCTCCAAGACGGAGGGGCTGTCTGAGGCTGGATCCAGGACAGAGCACTGGCAAAGCACCAGCCACCCGCACGAAGAGAGGCCGGCACTGATTACACCCTTCCTTGAGCCTGGCATTGACTCTGTGAACTATCCTGTCCCACATTGCCAAGTATTGGCACACGTCTGTTGTACTAGGTGTACATCACACAATGTGGTGTCCCCACGGTGGTGTCATCTGACATGACCTTCAACTCACATTTTCCCCTCCACCACCCATTTGTAAATATGTACTGACACAAATCCACACCCTGTAAATAAAAATCACTGAAACACTCAAGGCTGTGTGATCTCCATGTTTAAACACAAGTTTGTCTCAGTTGTTGTCATCAGCAGGTGCAGGGATCAATGTTGTTTGGAATCATGGCTCTGTGTGAGTGACCTAGGGACAATCTGAGAACAACAAGCACAGGTCAGGAAACGGAATCACACCCATCACACAACAATGTACTGCAACCTCCCACAAACCACAATCATCACAAAGTAAGCGGATCATAGGACACATATCAGGAAGCATTGCTCGTACACCATGTCCCACACACATGTGCAAACAGAACATAACAGAACAGGCAGCATTCACACACCACATCCACCCATCACCAGCAGACATACATCACACATTGAACTGCAGCACAAGAGGTAGTTATTCACAATCAAGGAAAGTACAGATCAATGAGCTGACGCCTCTGGTCCACACCTTCTTCCTCCCCACTATCCTCATCACTGGACATGTGTGGGATGGGAAGCGGAGCGACCTGTTGGTCAGCAGGGTCCATGATCAGTTCAATATCCTTGCACAAGGCCAGGTTGTGGAGCATGCAGCAGGCAACAACGATTTTGCATAGTTTGCCGGGTGAGTATGGCAGGACCCCTCCAGTTTTATCCAGGCAGCGAAACCTAGACTTCAGCAGTCCAAAAGTACGTTCCACCACCCTACGTGTCTTCCCATGGGCCTCATTATAGTGCATTTCACCTGTGGTAGTAGGATTTCGTAGGGAGCTAAGCAGCCACGGGTGGTTTGGGTATGCAGAGTCACCTAGGTGGGTGGATGACAGACACATACATTATTACCAGGAATGGTGTGAACAGCATGGCACACATACAACACAGTAGTCATCACAGCACATTCACCTACAAGCCACACACGTTATTGATGCAGATTGGCCATCAGTTGGGGGACAATGCTGCTCCGCAGGATGTGTGAGTCATGTGCGGACCCATGAGATCTGGCACACACATGGGAGATGATGTTGTCAGCCAGGCACACCACTTGCACATTGATAGAATGGTAGTGCTTCCGATTGCGATAGATGGGTTCACGTGCCTGGGCTGGAACCAGACCAATATGTGTGCCATCGATGGAACCCACTCCGTGTGGAATCTGGCCCAGGGCATAAAAGTCCCCTTTCACTGCAGCCAGCACTGCCGGATGTGGGAAATGGATGTAATCATCCTTGTAACGCATCATGGCTTCCAGCACATCCCGCGGTACCATGCTGAACATCGATTGGGACATCCCCCGGCATGACCAACTGTGTACTGGAATGTGCCTGTCGCAAAGAAGTGAAGTGCCGCCATCACCTTTACTGTGGGTGTAATTGCTCCAGGATATGGCCTGCGTGGCTGCAGATGAGGTGCCAATTGTGCTACAAGGTCCTGCAATGTCGGTAGGTCAATCCGGAATTTGCGGATCACCTCCTCTTCAACCATGTCCCTCAGCACAGTGTATGGTCGATGCACATTTGGAGCCCTCCTGTGTGGGAGTAGATGGTAGCCGATGTCAATTGTACAACACCACACAGCTGTGCCACACTATCACATCTTGACATCTTGTCTTGATGTTACCCTGGCATGGATGGCCATGGCCGGTCACCCACTGCCTGGTGCGGTTGGCACCCACCGCCTGGTGTGTGCGGTCACCCACCACCGGGTGCGGGCGATGGGTGACTGCCCACACCCGGCGGTGGGTAACTGCCCAGGCCAGGGGGAGGGTGACCACCCACACCAGGCGGTGGGTGACCACCCACACCAGGCAGTGGGTGACCGTCCATGGCCATCCATGCCAGGGTAACATCAAGACACCTCCTCTTCAACCATGTCCTCCAGCACAGTGTATGGTCGATGCACATTTGCCGCCCTCCTGTGTGGGAGTAGATGGTAGCAGATGTTAATTGTACAACACCGCACAGCTGTGCCACACTATCACATCTTGACCAACACAATAAAAATTATACATGTTGCAGACACTGATTGGATGTGTGACGTGACAGAAATATAAGGCACTACAGATAACTACACACACACTGTTCACCCACAAACAACATCCTGTGTGCAAACATGTACAAAGCTACGTGCTCACATGTTGAAAGAACAGCTAACATCACATGACTGAGGGCCCATGTGTGGACAAGCATCCCCACAGACACACATGGATGTGCACTCACAACACATACATGGAACACACCCTCCTTGTCTTCATGCACCCATGACCCCACCAACAATGCTGTGCATCCTCACATGACAGGCATGGACATACAACAGACGACACACAGACGCATACATAGAAAGCATGTATACCCCCATCATTGCTACTTGCACACACAAAACACACACTCACGACTGCTTCAAAATGTTAGTACACAGCCTTAATGGACTGTGTAGATGTGTACAATTACAAACGTGTGACCTCAAAACCAATATGTCAACACATTGTCATGCACATCTGAGCAACTTGGGCTCACATCACTGTGCTTTGTAAAGCACTGGCAAGGTCATTGTCATTATCACACATGCAACAAAAGGACATTATTGTGACACGTGGACAGGGGCCATTTACATAACATAACGAGTATTGTTGTTTTCCTGACATGGCCTGACACACATGTACACCTACAATCATTACATGTGTGCGGAGACATGCAGTGTGTATACACGCGGCATCCGGGTACGACTTCCACCATCACAGAACATGATCCTTGATAATGCAATTCTGCGTACCATTGGCTGCATGGTCAAAGTCCATCACAGTCAAACTCCGCCAACCCATGTGCTTGCTACTGCGATGGTGCATCATTTGAAAGTCATCACTCACTGGCATCGCAATGGCAGAGCACGCATTCCGCAGGGGCGGGGCAGGCTAACACATACATTTGAATGTGCAAGTGGAAATGGCAGTTGGTATCCCCCCTTTCAGTCACATTGCAGCACCCACGCAGACCGCCGGATGCGGGCGGTCACCCACCACCGGGTGCGGGCGGTGGGTGACTGCCCTGTGTCTTGATGTTACCCTGGCATGGATGGCTATGGCCGGTCACCCACCGCCTGGTGCGAGTGGTCACCCACCACCTGGTGTGGGGGGTCACCCACCTCCGGGTGCGGGCAGTGGGTGACCACCGCCCGCACACGGCGTTTGGCATTTTCTTTGTCTTGATGTTACCCTGGCATGGATGGCCATGGCCGGTCACCCACCGCATGGTGCGGGTGGCACCCACCGCCTGGTGTGTGCGGTCACCCACCGCTGGGTGTGGGCGGTCACGCAGTGGATGACCGGCCATGGCCATCCTCGCCAAAGTAACATCAAGAAACAGGGCGGTCACCCACCGCCCGCTCCCAGTGGTGGGTGACCACCCACACCAGGCGGTGGGTGACCACCCGCACCAGGTGGTGGGTGACCGGCCATGGCCATCCATGCCAGGGTAACATCAAGACACAGGGCAGTCACCCACCGCCAGCACCTGGCAGTCTGCGGTGGGTGTTGCAATGTGACTGAAAGGGGGGGGTAACAACTGCCATTTCCACTTACACATTCAAATGTGTTAGTCTGCCCCGCCCCCGCGGAATGCGTGCTCCGCCATTGTGACGCCAGTGAGTGATGAATTTCAAATAATGCACCATCGCAGTAGCAAGCACATGGAGCTGGCAGTGTGTGACCATGATGGATCTTGACCATGTAGCCAATGGAAACAGGTAACGCGGGACGCGAAAGCGATTTCAAAAATAGCGGAAGCCGTGCACTGCCACAGCAGGGCCAGTCATTGGTTCATTTTGAATGAGGCAGGCCGGGAACACCAATTGCTGCAGACGTGTGCCACTGATATCAGCTCAGGGCCCTATAAATGTGTGAATTTCAGCAGCACACATCCACTGCTTCCAGCCACTGCTGCCTGCACACATCACCTCTACCTGCTGCTGCTGAGCACTCCAACAACTGCTGCTGTTGTGCCACAGTCCTGGACCTTGCCATGCCGAGAGTTCGAGAGAGCCGGTCTCGTCCCTTCACCGCAGCGGAGCTGGAGGTCCTTGTGGACGGTGTGCTCCGCCACTATGAACGGCTCTACTGTGCCCCCAGACAGGTGGTAAGTACAGAGGGGGACATGTTGGTGTGCATGAGGTGGTCACTGACTCCTGGCTTCTGCAATCTTGGTGGTGTGCTGTTGGACCTTCACATATGTTATACTGTGCATGGCTGCTGAAAGATACGTGTTGCTCCTATCTGTGTGAATGGCCAACTGTCCACTGACTTGCCCCCTCTTGTCTCCCATCATGGTAGGTCAAGAATCCACCTTCGCAAGGCCGTGTGGAGGACCATGGCACGTGATAGATGGGCAGTGGGGGTGTGCAATAGGCGACACACACACTGCCACAAGCGGTGTGATGACATCTCCAGGCTCAGCAAAAATGTGGCGGAGATGACACTGGGGCGGATTCCAAGATCAGGCCGGCTTGCCCGACGTACCATGACCCCTCTAATGCTACGCATCGTAGCTGTGACACATCCTGACCTGTCGGCCCGGTTGAGAGGGGAGCAGCAGCAAACTAGCGGTAAGCACACTTAATGGGTTTGTGACTTGTGAGTGCATGCATGTATTGCTGCTCGGACACAGTAGTGACATCCGTGGTGTATCTGTTGTCCTTCAATTGCATGTTAGTGTCATTAGCGGAGTGGGCGTTGGCATCCATGCCAGCCAGGTGGACATACCAGTTGCATTGTAGTGCAGGGTCCACGGACATGCCATTGAGGTCTGGTGTCCCATGGCATCACATGTGTGGTGGTCTGCATGCACTTGCCCTGCTTGTTTGATGTACATGTTTCAGAGGCACCCCTGGTTCTTTGACATGAGGATGTCTGGTAGTGGTGCTTCGTGTGCAGGATGGGTGGTACATGTTGGTCAGCAGTCAAGGAAGTTTTGATTTTGTAATTTGCAGTACGTGAGTGTGGCATTTAGGTATACCTCTTTTCTCTCCTTTTCAGCTTTGGACGAGGGCACTGACCCACAAATGACGGAGCTTAGTGGTGGCAATGCATCCGGAACAGAGATCACACTCACGCAGATTGAGACTGAAGAGAGCAGCCCTGGAGAGGGGGACAGAACTGTCCCTGAGGACTCACATGTGGAGAGCCCATCGTCCTCATCTTCAGACAGTGGTGGTGAGTCTGCACTGTTGTTGGAGACAGGGAGTGTATTGTCAGGTTTCCGCCGTGTATGGTCGCTGTACGCCTAATGCGGGTGAAATGGCGACCGCTAGGAATGAACTACAGTTCCCAGAAGGCCGGGAGAGGACGTCACGTTCCAGACGTCGGTCACGCACTATCCCGGAAATAAACACTGCTGGCACTCACTCGCGGTGCCGATAATTATTGCCAAGACTGGTCGGTATGGAGAGGTAGCGGTAAGCTCCGTTTGGAGAAACATTATCCGACTTTGTCTCTTCTTTCACCCCGTGCTGGGTCGGGTGAAAGACATTGGATTTAAGCGTGAGTGTATGCGGCTGTGTGCACAAACAAAGAACCTTGATTCAACCTTGTGATTAAACAAGGTTTTCTCTCTTCTTCCCCTTGGACGAGACGCTGGTCCGCGTTCTCATTGCGGGGAGAGGTTTTGTTTAAGGTCCAATCAGAACATTATAGTGCTTTCATTTCCACAAACTTCTTGCACGTTATTGACATATATACGGTGATTTGAACTGTATATTCATTCTATGTTTGTGGAAGGAGATATCGTGTTTCCTTAAACACGAGGGTGCCAAAAATCGGATTCTTTCCCCAAAGAGATAAACTCAATCCTTTGGCAAGGAACTTTGAGAAAGGTTGAATTTAACCTGTTCTGCCGTATTTTCATTTATGATTCTTCTTTCGTTTCATCATTATCATGCACTTTGTATTTGATTATACAGGGGAGACGCAAAATGGGTACGTGATCATGGGAATAGTTCTAGCCTAAAGAAGAACACTGTATACGATTGGTAGGTAGAATGATATGAGGAAGTAACATAGTCTCTTATGAAATCATATGTTCATTGTGTTCTTATGTGCTTGTTGTTGCAGTTGGCTTCCATTCCCAATCTCGACCCTCATCATTCCTCCCTAAATACAAAGACCCTTATATCTTTCTTCACAGGTAGGGGCATAGAACATTGTTGTGGATAATAGAAAGGATTGTAGGATATTCCTTTGTAGGGTTCTGGGGGAGTGTTTTCTAAATCATTTGTCCTTGTCGTTTCAGATCTCCTTCCCCGCCGTTCCCTTCCTTTCCCGCCCTCACGGGACGATCTTGGTAGTCTGTATTATGCATTTCAGACTCTAGGAGAGTCGTGTGGGGGAGGTAATAGGACAATCAGCACAGCCCCGAAGAGAACCAACGCCAGAGTCAACAGAATTATCGGCCCACGATTGTTCTTCTCTTCTTGGCTGTGTTGATGATATCATGGCCACTATAGATGATGTATTGGCAGCATTGGTTTTGGTGCAGACGGAGCTAGCTGCCTCCAACAGGGAGGTGGCGGCCTCTAGAGCCGATACTGCACAATTGAGGGCTAGAATGGACCGAATGCAGGGGAATCCTTTTGATGCTGGGTCTAGCCCTGCTCCCTCCACTTCGGTAGTGGTAGAAATGCCTACGCAAATTCCTTTGGCACCTCCGGAGCGCTTTTATGGGGCAACAAAAAGGTTCAGGTGTTTATGACACAAGTACTTTTACACTTTATGTGCAAACCCAAGATGTTCGCCACTAACCAGGCTAGGGTTGCTTTTCTCGTTTCCTATTTAGGGGGGAGGCAGCACAATGGGCAGTCCCTGTGGTCAGGCGAGACGTTCCCCTCCTCTATGATTGGGATGAGTTCAGAGCAGAATTCGAAAAAACCTTGGATCGTAGAGCTGAAACATTCCCTGCCGACTGGGAGATGCTAGTCTGGAAGCAAGGCACCTCAGACTTGGTAACCTACTTGAACAACTTCCGTCGTCTGGTAGCAGAGACAGACTGGCCTGAAATTAAACAATCTGCCTTGTTTTATCAAGGACTAAACAATGAGATGAAGGACGTATTGGCCTATATAGATCCACAACCTCGTTCCTGCTCTGCCCTAATTGAACTGACCTTGCGGTTAGATCACAGAATGCGCGAAAGAAAAGGCGACACTAAGAAAAAAGAACAGCCTGTTTTGTCATATGATAAAGGGGGACAAGTAGAGAAGACCAGTACCTGTTCGGAGTCTATGGAAATTGGAGCAGTAAGGGCTGGTTTGACGCTTCATGAAAAGGAACACCGCAGGAAGTTCGGTCTTTGTTTATACTGCGGCAAAAAAGGGCACTATTAGAGATACTGTCCGGTGAAGCCTAAGCCAGGAAAGCTCAGAGCAGGACAAACCATAGCTGGAAGCAGTGAGAAGAAGTCGGAAAACTCCAGTGCTTGAAGGCGAGTGAAGGGAACCTATCAAGCCGGAATGTCATCCCTTCAGTACTACCTGGCCGGGACCAGGAGGTTAACCATTTGTTCATGGCCATGTCGTTGGTTGTTGATTCTGAAGTAAAAAACGTTAAGGCCATGGTGGATTCTGGGGCAACAGGATGTTTTATGGATTTTGCAGAAGCAAAAAGATTGGGGGTACGGCTACTCGAGAAACAACAGCCAGAAATGGTGTACGCTGTGGATGGTAGTGAATTAATAGCCGGTCCCATTAAGTTCCATACCCCTGAATACGACCTTGTCTATAGTGGAAACCATCATGAACAATTGTCCTTCAACATAATTCAGGCACCCCAATATGCCGTTATACTGGGGCTTCCCTGGTTACAAAAACATGAACCAACAATACATTGGTCCACCAAGACAATATGGTTCGCATCTGAGTATTGTCAGTCACATTGCATGCTCGACTCAGAGGGCCCCTCAAAGGTCTTGGCTTCAATCCATGGAATAGCCACGGCTGCTGAAAAAGAGGTAACCTTGCCACACTGTTATGAAGCATTTGAGGACGTATTCAGTGATGTTCAGGCCGAAGAGCTCCCACCGCATAGAGCCTATGACTGCCGAATAGACCTTCTCCCAGGATCAGTGGTGCCGAATGGATGTCTCTTTGCTCTAACGGTGCCTGAAAACGAATACTTGCGGGAATACCTGGATAAATATCTGGCCATAGGATATATACGGCCGTCAAGATCGCCTGCAGCCTTGCCGTTGTTTTTTATACCCAAGGCTAATGGAGAAAAAAGGTGCTGTATTGACTATCGAGCCTTGAATACCATTACGATTAAGAATCAATACCCGCTGCCATTGATTCCGGTGTTGTTAGAACAAGTCCGTTCCGCCACCATATATACAAAGCTCGATTTGCGTGGTGCATATCATCTTGTCCATATTCGACACGGCGATGAATGGAAGACGGCCTTCAAGACGCGGTATGGGCTCTTTGAATATCTGGTGATGCCCTTTGGGCTATGTAACGCCCCGGCCGCCTTCCAGTTCTTTCTCAATGAGGTTCTGAGGGAATACCTAGACCGTTTTGTTGTCTTGTATATAGACGGCATCTTGGTATATTCCAACAACACTGAAGAACATGTAACACAAGTGAGTCAAGTACTTCAGGCCTTGCGACAGCACCGGTTGTATTGTAAAATCATGAAATGTGAATTTCACGTGACTACGGTGGAGTTCTTAGGGGTAATGCTCACTCCCTCGGGTCAAGTCATGGCCGAGAGAAAGGTAAAGGCGATAAAGGAGTGGCCTCGTCTGAACACTGTAAAAGATATCCAGTGTCTATTAGGATTCGCCAATTTCTACCGCCAATTCATTCGTGGATTTTTTGCTCTGGTAACCCCTTTGACCCGTCTCACACGAAAAAACGCTCTGTTTGTATG
This sequence comes from Lissotriton vulgaris, assembly GCF_964263255.1. NCBI lineage: Eukaryota > Metazoa > Chordata > Amphibia > Caudata > Salamandridae > Lissotriton > Lissotriton vulgaris. Next base: position 120,703 of record NW_028255084.1, on the reverse strand, counting down.
GGTTTCAAAAGCACAAGGAGCGTTTGTTGGGTTGAAGACCGCTTTTTCCACGGCGCCCGTTCTGACTCATGCCAACCCTGACCTACCTTTTGTGGTGGAGGCTGATACCTCTGAAGTAGCCGTAGGAGCGGTATTGTCACAGAGGGAGGAAGCCACCGGAGTGTTACACCCCATAGCCTTCATGTCAAGGAAACTCAGTCCTGCAGAGATGAATTATACCATCGCGGAAAAAGAGTTGTTGGCCATACGTGATGCTTTTGTGGAATGGAGACATTGGCTGCTGGGTGCTACTCATAGGGTGACGGTGTATAGGGACCACAGGAACCTTCAGTTTTTATGTGCGACCCGTCACCTTACACCTAGACAGCTGCGCTGGATGTTATTTTTTGAGGAATATCAATTCATTGTCACGTTTAGACCCGGCAGTGAGAATAAAAAGGCAGATGCTTTGACGAGACAAGAGAACCCAGTGATGCATGCTGTAACACCTAGCAGGTCCATCATCGATCCCGCCAATGTTGTGGGTGTGACTCAGACGGGGGATGTTCTGCAAGCTGTACGCAAGGGAATACAAACCTGTGTGTGGAGAACGTGGCTTCGACATCATCCGGAGTGGAGGATGAGACACGGTGTGCCTATGAGGGGATCTCATGTTCTTGTTCTCACAAGGACTCTGCAAAAAACAGTATTTGCTTGGTGTCATGAAGCGCCATGTGCTGGTCATATGGGATCAGTAAAAACACTTGAAAAGCCTTGAGACAGTCCTGGTGGCCTTCGATAAGGTGTGACTTAACGCAATGGGGAAAGAAGTGCATGAAATGCGCCCAAATGAAATCTGATCATCAACGACCACCGGGACTTTTGCATCCTTTGCCTACCCCCGAAACACCAATGGAGAGGTTTTCAGTCGACTTTTATTGTCGGGCTCCCTAAGGATCAGGGAAAGACAGCTATACTGGTTGTGGTGGACTATCTGACCAAGATGCGGCATTTTACAGCTTGTAATCAGGTCCCTACGGCTGGTCGTTTGGCACATCTCCTATTGGAGAACGTAGTCAGGTTACCTGGTATACCAAGGGTGATAGTGTCGGACAGGGGGGCTCAATTCACTGCTCGATTCTGGAAGACATGGTGTTCTGCATTACAGGTCTCCCCCTCCTTGTCTACCAGCTTCCATCCCCAGACTGATGGTCAGACTGAAAGACTTAATCAGACCCTGAAGCAGTATCTGCGATGCTATGTCCAAACCAACACCGACGCGTGGGTGGATTGGCTGTGGGTGGCTGAGGTGGCATATAACAGCACACAACATTCTTCCACGCTTCATTCTCCTTTTTTCTGTACGTATGGTCACCATCCTAGAGTCAGTCCTTTGCTGTTCCCGAGCGAAAACGTCAAGCTGCCAGACGTCAGGGCCAGGTTGTTGCGCATATGCCGGATCCTTTCGGAAACGCGCAAGAATCTTGTCCAATCTAAGAGAACGTACAAGGTGCAGGCAGATAAACATCACAGGCCTTGCCCTGTGTACAAGAAGGGGGACCTGGTGTGATTGTCTACACGGAACGTCAGGTTCAGGAAACACAGTGTGTTTAATCCTAGGTTCATTGGGCCTTTTCGGGTAGAGAAACACGTGAATCCTGTGTCAGTTAGGTTGCGTTTGCCTGCTCATCTGCGGATCCACCCTGTTTTTCATGTGTCTCTGTTGAAGCCCTCTTTTTGTCCAGTCCGGTGGGCTCCGTCGCCGATCTGGGTTCAACAGGACCGTGAGTATGAGGTTCGGGGGGTTCTTGACTCCAGGTGGGTGTGGGGTCATCTGCAATACCTGATTTCTTGGAAGGGCTATGGCCAGGAGGAAAACTCGAGGGAACCTGAGCGATTGGTTCATGCTCCTCGTTTGGTTGCGAAGTTCCATCGGCTGTTTCCCGGGAAACCCGCGGCTGGACAGCGTCCTTTGTGAGGGGGGATGTACTGTCCGGTTTCTGCCGTGTATGGTCGCTGTCCGCCTAATGCGGGAGAAATGGCGACCGCACGGAATGAACTACAGTTGCCAGAAGGCCGGGAGACGACGTCACGTTCCAGACGTCGGTCACGCACTATCCCGGAAATAAACACTGCTGGCACTCACTCGCGGTGCCGATAATTATTGCCAAGACTGGTCGGTATGGAGAGGTAGCGGTAAGCTCCGTTTGGAGAAACATTATCCGACTTTGTCTCTTCTTTCACCACGTGCTGGGTCGGGTGAAAGACATTGGATTTAAGCGTGAGTGTATGCGGCTGTGTGCACAAACAAAGAATTTTGATTCGACCTTGTGATTAAACAAGGTTTTCTCTCTTCTTCCCGTTGGACGAGACGCTGGTCCGCGTTCTCATTGCGGGGAGAGGTTTTGTTTAAGGTCCAATCAGAACATTATAGTGCTTTCATTTTCACAAACTTCTTGCACGTTATTGACATACATACGGTGATTTGAACTGTATAATCATTCTATGTTTGTGGAAGGAGATATTGTGTTTCCTTAAACACGAGGGTGCCAAGAATCGGATTCTTTCCCCAAAGAGGTAAACTCAATCCTTTGGCAAGGAACTTTGAGAAAGGGTGAATTTAACCTGTTCTGACGTATTTTCATTTGTGATTCTTCTTTCGTTTCATCATTATCCTGCACTTTGTATTTGATTATACAGGGGAGACGCAAAATGGGTACGTGATCATGGGAATAGTTCTAGCCTAAAGAAGAACACTGTATACGAGTGGTAGGTAGAATGATATGAGAAAGTAAGATAGTCTCTTATGAAATCATATGTTCATTGTGTTCTTATAGACTTGTTGTTGCAGTTGGCTTCCATTCCCAATCTCGACCCTCATCATTCCTCCCTAAATACAAAGACCCTTATATCTTTGATACAGGTAGTGGCATAGAACATTGTTGTGGATAATAGAAAGGATTGTAGGATATACCTTTGTGGGGTTCTGGGGGGGTGTTTTCTAATTCATTTGTCCTTGTCGTTTCAGATCTCCTTCCCCGCCGTTCCCTTCCTTTCCCGCCCTCACGGGACAATCTTGGTAGTCTGTATTATGCATTTCAGACTCTAGGAGAGTCGTGTGGGGGAGGTAATAGGACAATCAGCGCAGCCCCGAAGAGAACCAACGCCAGAGTCGACATGTATAATCTACACCTTCAGTAAGTACACAGCACACTGGGCCCACACCGCCACCAACTGCAACAAGTACTGCTCGTGCTCGCCAGAGTAGGGGGAGCAGAGTGGCCTTCGGTGCAGGCACCGCTGCTCCTGCCCTTGTGACACAAAATGCCCTTAGTGCTGAGGCGGTTGATCTGCTGCGACAGCTGTGTGTAGGGCAGACAAACATGATTAATGCATTCCTGGACCACAATAGGAAGTTGGGTCAGGTGGTGGCATTCATGGAGGGGATACATGGCGATGTTGCAGGTCTCCACAGAACAGTACAGTCATTATCCAACACAGTGTCTGCAGCCATTCAACAGTCGCATAGACAAGGTTCTACTTCAGTTCCCCCATCCACACCACTTAATGTCTCAGGGGAGAGTGACATTTCAGAACAGGCCTCATTTTCTGGCTTTTGCACTAGAAGCAGGCACAGGCAGCAAGGCAGGGCACGGAGGCCACAGACACCATCCCCTGGGACAGGGAAATCTATCACAGAACACCTACACCAGCTACCCTGGAGTTGACACACAGGATCCTCAAGGGGTGTTGGGGGACATGGATTCACATGGCACACAGGCATCCCCCTCAAAAATTACTCCCAAGGCAAGGGCACCTCCCAAGGAAAGGGCACCTCCCAAGGACAGGGACACTCCCAAGGACAGGGACACTCCCAAGGACAGGGACACTCCCAAGGACAGGGCACCTCCTAAGGACAGGGACACTCCCAAGAGCAGAGCACCTCCCAAGGACAGGGTACCTCCCAAGGACAGGGTACCTCCCAAGGACAGGGACACTCCTAAGGACAGGGCCACTCCCAAGGACAGAGCACTTCCCAAGGACAGGGCCACTCCCAAGGACAGGGACACTCCCAAGGACAGGGCACCTCCCAAGGACAGGGACACTCCCAAGGACAGGGCACCTCCCAAGGACAGGGCACCTCCCAAGGACAGGGCACCTCCCAAGGACAGGGACACTCCCAAGAACAGGTACACTCCCAAGGACAGGGACACTCCCAAGGACAGGGACAGTACAAAGGACAAGCCAACTCCCAGGGACAGAGCACCGACAACGGATAAGGCACATTCCAAAGACAAGACACCTCCTAAGGCCAAGGCGTCTCCCACGGCCAAGGCACCACCAGGGCCAAGGGTTCTCCCATGGACACAACATCTACCAAGGACGGCCATACATAACCCCTGCGTCCACTGAAGCTGGTGTTGGTGAAGGAACGTAAACCACATGTGTCAGCGGTAGAGTCCCCCCATACCTCAACTCCCATCCACACCACGGTGAAGCAGAGGAAGGAGTACACTGTTGTTGCATACCCCATTACACATGATGCAGAGGGCAGAAGGCAGGGCCACAGCAAACGTCAAGCAGGGTCCAGCACATCCCCAGAGAGCAGAGCCCCACCAGCACATAATCCACCTTTGATGGGTGATGTTTCTGATGAGCCCGCACCACTTACCAGTCCAGTCATGTCCAGGGTGCCCTTACATATCCCAAAGAAACGGAAACACACACCGGTGACACCTGACCACCCCTATGTTGCTCCAGTACAGCTGTCCCCAGCTCCCAGAGCCACCCTGCCTCCTGGACCATACAGCCCTGTGGCTCATCATGTCAGTGGTCCTAGTGGGTCAGCTGCAGTTCACTCTCATGGGTCATATAGTGGGACTGTGTCAGTTGTGCCCTCTCCTGTTTCAGGTACTGACACGGTATGTGTCCGCCACTCTCATGTCTCAGATGCTGGCATGGTATTTGTTGGTCACTGTACAGGGGCATGTCCTGGCAGTGTGTCTGGGTCTATGGCTCATGTGTCAGTCACTACAGCTGTGGCTGTGTCTCACACTCCTGTATCTGGTGCTGCCAGTGTGTCTGGGTCTATGGCTCCTGTGTCAGTCACTAGATCTGTGGCTGTGTCTCACACTCCTGTATCTGGTGCTGCCAGTGTGTCTAGGTCTATGGCTCATGTGTCAGTCAGTAGAACTGTGGCTGTGTCTCACACTCCTGTATCTGGTGCTGGCAGTGTGTCTGGGTCTATGGCTCATGTGTAAGTCAGTAGATCTGTGGCTGTGTCTTACACTCCTGTATCTGGTGCTGCCAGTGTGTCTGGGTCTATGGCTCATGTGTCAGTGACTGGTACTGGGCCTGTATCTCCCATTCCTGTATCAGATCCTGCGACTGTGTCCGAACTACGAGCTCACACAGTCCACCTGATTCTGTGCTGTGAGGTGCAGTTCACATCACTGAAATGTGATTGTAATTGATGTCAGGAATGTCCATTGTAACCACCCTTGCATTATTATTGTCCATGGGACGGTGCGCATGACGCACGTCCTTGTGCTGCCTCAAATGTACCTGTTCTGTACCATGGACTTTTGATGCACTTAGCTACTCTCATGTGCTGCCTCAGTTGTACCTGTTCTGTGCCATGGCCTGTTGATGCTCGTTGCCCCTCTCATGTGCTGCCTCAGATGTACCTGTTCTGCGCCATGGAGTGTTGATGCTCGTTGCCCCTCTCATGTGCCGCCTCAGATGTACCTGTTCTGTACCATGGACTGTTGATGCAATTAGCACCTCTCATGTGCTGCCTCACCTGTACCTGTTCTGTATCATGGACTGTTGATGCTCGTTGCCCCTCTCATGTGCTGCCTCAGATGTACCTGCTCTGTACCATGGACAGTTGATGCACTTAGCCCCTCTCATGTGCTGCCTCAGATGCACCTGTTCTGTACAATGGACTGTTGATGCTCGTTGCCCCTCTCATGTGTTGCCTCAGATGTACCTGTTCTGTACCATTGACGGTTGATGCACTTAGCCCCTCTCATGTGCTGCCTCAGATGTACCTGTTCTGTACCATGAACTGTTGATGCACTTAGCCCCTCTCATGTGCTGCCTCAGATGTACCTGTTATGTGCCATGGCCTGTTGATGCCCGTTGCCCCTCTCATGCGCTGCCTCAGATGTACCTGTTCTGTACCATGGACTGTTGATGCTCGTTGCCCCTCTCATGTGCTGCCTAAGATGTACCTGTTCTGTACCATGGACTGTTGATGCACTTAGCCCCTTTCATGTGCTGCCTCAGATGTACCTGTTCTGTACCATGGACTGTTGATGCACTTAGCCACTCTCATGTGCAGCCTCAGATGTACCTGTTCTGTAACATGGCCTGTTGATGCTCGGTGCCCCTCTCATGTGCTGCCTCAGGTGTACCTTTTCTGTACCATGGACTGTTGATGCACATAGCCCCTCTCATGTGCTGCCTCAGATGTACCTGTTCTGTACCATGAACTGTTGATGCACTTAGCCCCTCTCATGTGCTGCCTCAGATGTATCTGTTCTGTACCCTGGAATGTTGATGTACTTAGCCACTCTCATGTGCTGCCTCAGATGTACCTGTTCTGTGCCATGGCCTGTTGATGCTCGTTGCCCCTCTCATGTGCTGCCTCAGATGTACCTGTTCTGTACCATGGACTGTTGATGCACTTTGCCGCTCTCCTGTGCTGCCTCAGATGTACCTGTTCTGTACCATGGACGGTTGATGCACTTAGCCCCTCTCATGTGCTGCCTCAGATGTACCTGTTCTGTACCATGGACAGTTGATGCTTTTTGCCTCTCTCATGTGCTGCCTCAGATGTACCTGTTCTGTACCATGGACTGTTGATGCACTTAGCCCCTCTCCTGTGCTGCCTCAGATGTACCTGTTCTGTACCATGGACTGTTGATGCACTTAGCCCCTCTCATGTGCTGCCTCAGATGTACCTGTTCTGTACCATGGACTGTTGATGCACTTAGCCCCTCTCCTGTGCTGCCTCAGATGTACCTGTTCTGTACCATGGACTGTTGATGCACTTAGCCCCTCTCATGTGCTGCCTCAGATGTACCTGTTCTGTACCATGGACTGTTGATGCGCTTAGCCCCTCTCAAGTGCTGCCTCAGATATACCTGTTCTGTACCATGGACTGTTGATGCACTTAGCCCCTTTCATGTGCTGCCTCAGATGTACCTGTTCTGTGCCATGAACTGTTGATGCACTTAGCCGCTTTCATGTGCTGCCTCAGATGTACCTGTTCTGTACCATGGACTGTTGATGCACTTAGCCACTCTCATGTGCTGCCTCAGTGTACCTGTTCTGTGCCATGGCCTGTTGATGCTCGTTGCCCCTCTCATGTGCCGCCTCAGATGTACCTGTTCTGTACCATGGACTGTTGATGCACTTAGCCCCTCTCCTGTGCTGCCTCAGATGTACCTGTTCTGTACCATGGACTGTTGATGCACTTAGCCCCTCTCCTGTGCTGCCTCAGATGTACCTGTTCTGTACCATGGACTGTTGATGCACTTAGCCCCTCTCATATGCTGCCTCAGATGTGCCTGTTCTGTACCATGGAATGTTGATGCACTTAGCCACTCTCATGTGCTGCCTCAGATGTACCTGTTGTGTGCCATGGCCTGTTGATGCTCGTTGCCCCTCTCATGTGCTGCCTCAGATGTACCTGTTCTGTGCCATGGCCTGTTGATGCTCGTTGGCCCTCTCATGTGCTGCCTCACATGTACCTGTTCTGTACCATGGACTGTTGATGCACTTAGCCCCTCTCATGTGCTACCTCAGATGTACCTGTTCAGTTCTATCCAGTGGCCATGCTCCTGGCTACTCTAAGACTCATACTCTATTATGTGCAATAAAGCAAGTTACTCCTATGTAGTGGTTTCTCTGTGTCATTCCTGGTTGTCTCCTTGCATTGTCGATTGATTGGTGCTATCGTATATGCTGTGTCTGCCACTTTCACATTACCATTGCCCTGTACTCTTTCCTTTCGTTTGGCTGGGGGGATAGTCATTACAATGTGGCTGTGGACTGTGTAAGGGTGGAGGAGGCACTCAGAGGCTTATTTTGGGACAACAGTGCCTTCCCATGCAATTTAGGTTATGTGGATGTTTTTCATTTGGTGCTTGTGTCACACTCATGATTTGTGGGTATACAGTAGGTTGTTCAGTGTTGACTTTGTCAGTGTACATGTCAGGGCTCATCATGTGTGTGTTGGTTGTTTATGTGTGTGCAGCAGTGTTGTTTTTTGTGGTGTGTGGTGTATGGGCCCTGTCTGTTAGTGGGGTAGATGTGGGGTTGGCCTGAGGGTGGGCCAGCATGTCTCCTTATGTGTGGTATGCCTTGTGTGTTGGTGTGTGTATGTGGGCCTGTGAGCTGTGTGGCCTAGCCATTCCTGCCTGCCTGCCTAGTTGATAATGGGCATGGTTTCCGTCATCTGCTCTGCCTCGTTGCATTGTCCATGGTGTGGCTGTTTGTTGGCGGTGCATGTGTGTTCTGGGTGGGTGGGGTCAGGTTTGTTCGATTTATTTATATGTTGACTTACCTGCATACATCTTTTTACCATACATTGTTGACCCCCAACATGCCCCTTCCCCTCCCCACGTCACAGCCCCGGCAGGTACTCCCCTTCCAACAGCGGTTGGTGTTTTTTGCGTACCTGGTGGTGGAGCACGAAGAGCAGCGGAAATGCATGTAGAGCTGGGTCCATGACGGCGGTCTGCCTGTGGTGGTTATCTCTGCTATGTTTTGCCTCTCCGCTGTGGTGAATCCGCCGTGTTCAGGCTGGTGGTTTCTCCGCAGTGATTTGCTGTGTCATTTCCGCCATCATGATTTCGAGGACGGTAGGAGACGTCATTCCGTACAGCGGTGTCTCTGGATTGGTTACGTCCGCCGCGGAGTCGGGTGTATTTACGTGGCAGTGCATGGTCTTCCGCGGCATACGGAAAATTAACAGTGATTCCCATCTTAATATGGTGGACGGACTAGCCGCAGCTGGCGGACTGAAAAAGGCAATTTCCGCATACCCTAGCCCGGCGGTCGTCCTTCCGTCCGCCATCATAATCGACTCCTTAGTTGTTTAAAAAAATTACTTTAAAAGCTCTAGGTGGGCGATATTTAATTTGTGATAATCTGTCTAATAAAAGGTAACATATAAGGTTAAAATCACCTCCAACAATAAGAGGGATATTGCCTAACTTGAGCACTTCTGTGGTAAGAGGAGACCAACAATTGGAGTCATCAGTAGTCTGGTCATATACATGAATTAAAAACATAACTGTATCTTGAATTTTAAGTTTCACTATAATATAACGACCTTCTGCATCTGAAGATCTGCTCAAAATCTGAACATGTAAACTTTTTGCTAGGAGGATATCAACACCATTTTTCCTATGTACAGCAGGAGAAGATATAACAGTACCAACCCTTTTTTTTGCATATACACTAGGATCTTATCATCTATATGTGTCTCTTGTAAGAAACACATATCTGCTTTATATCCTCATTAATAATCTAACATTTTAGTACGTTTCACAGGATGTCTTAAATCTTTAACTTTTAAAGATGCAATTTTAATATTATTGAATTTAGACATAATGAAGAAAAGAAAAAGTATAAACAAAGAAAGAGATTAAAGCAACTTTTAAAGCATAAAAGAATAAAAAAGTACCTCTAGAGTGAATAGGAGGAAAAAAGGAGAAGTAAAGAAACGTAAAAACACAGAAAAGGAAAACATTTAAACATTAATTACCAATGTTGAGACTCACATGCGCTTAGCAAGCATGACCGGACTACTGGTGCTCTGTAAAAAAATGTACAAATAAATTAGCCGGAAAAATTATGATATTAATATTCAGGTAGCAGTTTCATATGTATCCATACGGAGCTGCAACTGCTGATCCAAAAATAGACGAAGGTCTTTAGGGCGCTGAAAGGACTTTGAGAAACCGTCTTTCCAAATACTCATAGTCGAAGGGTCAAAAGGACCAAATTTGAAGCCAAGACTTTGCAATTGTGGTTGGAGATCAGAAAAGTCTTGGCGAATTTCAATAGTTTCCTTTGCAAAGTCAAAGTTATTGCCATTATCCATTGAAGAAGGAATTTCACAAGCTACTTTTCATATCAACAGTAGGTGATGATGACGTAAAACTTTAAAAATATTTTGTTGCGGTCTATTTTGGTGATGTATTACGATGAGGGGGCTCTCTAGTACTTGGGGGCATCGAAGAAAGCTGCACCTACCCTACCTGACGGCGCTGCTGGACATCGAGCCTGAGGTTCCGTGACAATTGTAAGTGGTGTTTTCGACTCGCACGAATATGGTCGAGTCTGGTATCTACGAACCGCAAATGACGAGTTTAGTAAGTGGCGCAGTTTCGCTGTGCTAACTTAAACCGTTCGTTTGTTACGTGGGTTATTCATCTGTACCCACGGGTTCCATCTTAGATACGGCATCCATTTTGTCTCTTGCCCTCAAGTAGCCAGCGAACGGACGTTGTCCGTTTCGCGACCCTGGGATTCCCAAGACATCCGCGGAAGACACATGTTCTTTGAAAGTGTCTTTATGACGAGGGGGATGATGCTGTAAGGCAGATGGCCCCGCTCGAGGCTCATCTTACTGTGCTGGTCTATTGTCTCAGCCGTGCATCTCATTAGGCACGTCCCTTTGATGCCTGTAGCTCGTGTTTCCTGATACCTCCCCTTTTACACCCTTTTCGATCTCCCCACTGTTTCCATCTTCCTCTGCACCTGTTCTTGTTCCTTCTTCGATCTGTTTTACTGCCGATTGGAATGTACTAGTGGTGGGAAGATGGGTTTTTACAGTTGGGAACCGCAAAATGTTTCCGCACTTATGCCCCGGACCTTGGATGTATCAAAGCGACCAAAGTGACCCCTCTCGGGGATAATTATGGGAACCGAGTTGTAAACCTTTGTGTACCATGCAACCTTATGGGAGAAAATTGTATAAAAGGAGCGATCCACAGTAGCAATTTGAAGCAGTCTCCTCGAACCTACATTCGTTGTACTTCCTGTGACTTCTGTGTTCCCTGCAGTAAATAAACCTTGAATCTTTGACGCCGAAGGAAGTGTCCCGTGTCTCTGTCATTCGTACGCCGGAGCAGGTTACCCACGAAGGTTTCAGGTGTTGTCCCCTGGCACCGCTGGGTCTTAAATAACCCAGTCCTTCAGTTGGCGCCCAACGTGGGGCTCGATCAGTGGTACCGGTCCAAGCCCGACGATCGTGAGGAACTTCGTGTGAAATCTCCGAGGGAAGGTGCACTTCGCTTCATCGATCCTGTTGTCGAAACAAGTGGCCCGAAGACTTTTCCCGCGAAGATTCCCGCCTCCTGACGGCTGCGACGGACTGCTGCCCTGACTGTAGACCTGTTTTGGCGCCTGGCGTAGACCTTGGTATAGCGAGACGATTGACGGGCCTTCCTGGTGACGCCATCGATCTTTGAGTTAAGTATTTGTGGGTCGCTCCCAGAGTTCTTGGTTGTGGTTGCTTAGTTGTTGCATGGTTCCATTGCATTTGTGGTTCTTGGTACTTTGTTGTGATATTTGACGACTGCAGCCGCCAAAGACCGAGGGTTGTTGCTCGTTGCAGGGACTTGGTAAATCCCGTAACCCTTGACGTTTGTGAAACTCGGCTAGTGTGCAAGATGCCTGGTCGCAGTACTTTGTTTAGTTGTTTCAGACGTTGTGGTACGGATTCCCGACTGGAGGACTCGTGTCCGATACCTCCGGTTGGAACTCCCACTTATGAGCTCTACAGTAAACACGGGCTAGGCCCGATTACTTTTAATGATTACTGGATTCGTTATACCAGAAAAGATGGTGCCCTTAGTTGGCCACCTCATGGTAGTTTTGAGACAACGATCTTAGATAATCTTGAGACTAAATTGTTTGAGAAAAAGTCAAGGCCGGCCATGTTTGATGCCTTTCGGTTGTGGCGTAAAGAAGCCCGACAGAAAGAGATCAGACAGACTAAACGTAATCAGAGAGATGGTGTTGCTACCATTGTAAAGAAAGCAGAGCAGTTTCAGCGTGATAAGGAGGATAAGGAAAAGGAAGTGTTTGATAGGTTACAACGTATGTCCATAGACAAATGCTATCCTGCTTTGCCAACGGAGTCGGATAAGAAGGAAGAATCAGTTGAGGATCCTTTAATGTCTTATCTTATGAAGTCACCACCTCCGTATGTACAGGGTACCGCATCTCCTGTGGTTCCCCCCGTACCTGTTCCTCAACCTGTTCCTCAACCTGCACCCGTTCTTCCGACTGTTCCCGCTCCTTTGCCTACTGCTATTCCTACTGCTCCTCCGCTTCCACATACTCCTGCTCCCGCTACTGCTCCTGCTCTACTTACTCCTGTTGCTTCTTCTGTTTCTACCCCTTCTCTTGTTAGTCCCTTGTGCTATACTTCTCTGTCTACTCGAAGTCGTACTCCTTCGGTTGCGGCTAGTTTTTTCCATTCTCTTGGTCCTGTTCTTGGGTCCGCTGGTTCGGACGGTCCTCAAAGACGTAGTCAGCTTCCCGGTAACAGGGAACGTGCTGCGCTATATAATATGGCGATGGGTTGGATGACGCACCCTCTTAGAAATCCTCCACGTGCTGTACTTAATACGTTCTGCCAATTCAATGTACCGACACAAAGATACGTGTTCGAAGAAATGTGCAAGGTTCTGCGTGATCAGATATCGGCCGATGCACCTGATGATGTGTTGACCGCTTTGTCTGATCTACAGCTTCAGTTCTCAAACGGACTGATAGTGGATACTAACGTTCGACGTGCTGTTGAGCGGTTGTTATCTTTCCGTCCCACTCCTATACCTCAGGCCTTGTTCGTTGAGGATGTTGAAAGTCAGTTAGATGCGTCTGGTCAGTTCCCCATGCGTGAAGTTCCACCAGTGTGGATGCCAGCTAATCCGCAGGCTCAACCTCCGGTATTGGCACATTTCCAGAGAGTATGGATACATCTCCCATGGAAACGCTCTGAAGTGTTACAGGTGAAACAATCTTTGCCTGACTCTCGCAAAAATCCTGCAGGGTACTATAAAGAATTGTCGCAGCTCGTAGACGCTACGATAATGAATCTTGCCGATATCGACATGCTGTTCGGCAATGTCGTACCTCAACCGGTATGGGCTAAGATTCGTCAGGAAAATCATGCAAACGAATTAGGTGGTGATTGGGCTGCCATTATAGCGGCGGATGGGTTGCAAACTGGTGGTGCTAAACCCGAGCAGTTGATTGCTGCTCTCCCTCAGAGAATAATTACGCTAATGAAAACTCTTATGCCAGCTATGAGGGTGAACTGGGACAAATTGTCAGCTTGTAAACAGAAAAAGGACGAGAGTGTCTCTGATTTCTTTACGAGATTTGAGGAGGCATTCATCGATCATAGTGGTCAGGATATGAGCACTGAGGGTGGTCAACGGTTGTTCGTGTACAAATTTGTCTTTAACTTATTGCCCGATTTGGGCAATAAATTAAAAAATTCTGAGAGTGCGTGGGCCGTTTCTACCTCGGCTCAAATATTGGTTACGGCACAGTATTATGAGAACAGAGAAAAAGAGGAGAACGACCGCGCTGATAAAAAGACGAAAGAACTTAAAACAAAAGTGTTGTTGCAGCAGGCCTATCCTCAACGTTCAAATCAGAACACTCCTCAGCAAAATAGATCCCAGTCGCAATCGAATAGGTTACAGCCTCGAAATGACTCCTCTTCCTAAATATCTTCGTTAGGGTACAATCAGTGTGCCTATTGTAGACAGGAGGGTCATTTGAAATTCAACTGTCCCGTTCTAAACGATCGTAACAGTGGTAACTCATCTAGAGGAGGTCGTGGTGGTTCTCAGCAGACATCACGTGGTAGAGGTCGTGGTGCTCAGAATGATCGTTCCGATAACTCCTCAAATTCTAATAACTGTTTTGATCAACCCGGATCATCGCAAGGACGATCTGCGCAGTACAATGTGGACGATTATTACGTCGATCAGGAAAATGACGACAGCAATTACTAGGACAGCCATAGACAAGGAGAGGGAGTGGTATCAGTTCCGGTTGATCAGAGAGGGCCTTACGTCGCAGTTGCTACATCGGGCGTCGTTGAGCCTTTTCTGTTGGACACTGGTGCAGCGAAAAGTTCCATAATGCATTCGAAACTCCCTGGCGCACCTTTGTCTGGCTTAACAAATGTTTCCGTTGGATTCTCTGGCGCCCCTGTTAGCAATCCAGTTTCACGCCCTTTGCCCCTTACAATTGGGCATCGTGAGCTTCAAGCTCCGTTGATTTTAACTACTGGTTGTGGTGAAAACCTTTTGGGCCTGGATTTGCTAAAACGTTTGTATGCGACTTTGTACTGTTCTCCTGCGGGTGTAAATCTTACGTTGGGAGAGAGGGTTGTCTCTCCTATGTACTTGTCTCTCGATAAGCTTCCATCGGAATTGAGTTCTCTTCCTGCATCTTTGTGGGCAACAGGTCCCAATGACGTGGGCCTGCTTGACATCTCCCCTTATATTGTTCAGTTGAAATCTAATGTACGGTTGCCACGTATTCCCCAATATCGAATCTCTCTTGATGGTGAACGAGCACTGTTAGCGATCATTTATGATCTAATCGAGAAAGATGTTATTGAAGAGACGCTGGGAAACGTGTGCAACAGCCCTGTACTGCCCATTCTAAAACGTACTGATCCTTCAAAACCACCTGTTTATCGTTTTGTTATCGATTTACGGGAGGTAAATAAAATTGTGATTCCTCAGTTCCCTGTTGTGCCTGATATCACGGCGCTACTGACTCTGATTCCAGCTTCTGCATCATGGTTCTCGGTGATCGATTTGAAGAATGCTTTCTTTAGCATTCCGATTGCCGAAGAAAGCAGAGACCTTTTCGGTTTCTCTCTTGGTGGTCGCAGCTTCTGGTTTAAACGCGCTCCTCAGGGCTACTGTGAGAGTCCATCGATTTACAGTCAAGCCTTGAAGGGTCAACTGGATGCGTTTTCGTTGCCGGCTGGTGCGGCCTTAATCTAATATGTCGATGACTTATTGGTGGCTGCAGATACTCAGGACATTTGCAAAATTGCTACGGTGTCATTGCTGCAACATCTCTGTGACTTACATCACAAGGTGTCGCCTTCTAAACTCCAATATTGTTGTCAAGAAGTAACCTATCTAGGTCACTTATTGTCAAAGGAGGGAAGACGGCTGACCCCAGAGAGAATTGCAGCAATTGCACGAATGACTGTGCCAACAACCCAAAGAGATGTGCGTGCCTTTCTAGGTATCACGTCGTATTGCAGGCAATGGATTCCAAATTTTTCATTGCTAGCGAAACCATTGGTGGCTCTTGCGTGCAAGGATGTTTCAACTCCTTTACCATGGACGGAAGAATGTCAGAAAAGTTTTTCTGAATTACGTGACTCATTGTGTTCGGCTCCTGTGTTAGGTACCCCTGACTACAGCAAGCCGTTTACATTATATGTTCACGAGAGGGAAGGTTGTGCTTTAAGTGTCTTAACGCAACCTTTTGGCGGTAAGCAACGTCCATGTGCATATTTTTCCTCGACCTTGGACCCGGTAGCTAGAGCATTGCCGAGTTGCTTGAGAGCAACAGCGGCAGCTGCGGTGTCCATCCGACAATCAGCAGGACTGGTCATGGATAATATGCTTACGGTGATGGTTCCGCATGCAGTCGACACTCTTTTGAATCGTACGAAAACTCAGCACTTGACGAGTGCGAGGTTGTCTGGGTACGAGTTGACGCTGTTGGCAAGTCACATTCAGATAAAACGTTGTAATGTTCTGAACCCGGCGACTTTGTTACCAATTAGCACAGAGTCAGATGAAATAGCAGCCCATGACTGCTATCTGAGGACTGAAGAGGAAACAAAAGGTCGAATGGACCTTAAAAACACTCCTTTGGAAAATCCAGACGGAACTTTGTATGTGGATGGTTCATGTTTTAAATTGCCGAATGGTGATGTGACTACTGCGTATGCTGTTGTGACTTTGACTACTGTTGTAGAAACTGCAAGATTGAATCAGAACTCTGCTCAGGCTGCAGAGCTGATCGCTCTAACTAGAGCGTGTGTGTTAGCGAAAGGGAAACGTGTGAATGTGTTTACCGACAGCCAATATGCGTTTGGCGTCGCTCATAACTTTGGACGGTTGTGGAGAGAGAGAGGTTTTATGACGTCGCATGGTACGAAGATTCAGCATGGACAACTTGTTAATGATCTTTTGGATGCACTTACGTTGCCTAAGCAGGTAGCGATTGTTAAATGTAGTGCACATCGTAAGGTGACGGATGATGTTGGTCGTGGTAATGCATTTGCGGATGAGATTGCTAAGGAGACTGCCCGGAACCTTAGCACTAGAATGTATGTGACGAGTTCGGTTAGGTGGCCTACAGAAACTAGTATGTGTGAGGACACTATCGAGAGTGTGAAAGCGATTCAAGATGAGGCCACCGAGACTGAAAAGACGAAGTGGAAAGAAAGTACGGGAAAGTTGGATGCGAATGGTTGTTGAGTTGACTTGTCGGAACATAAGAGATGGATGTTACCGGATGCGTATGTGCTAGCTGTTGTGACAATGGCGCATGGGTTAGCACATATTAGTGTGAAAGGTATTTGTAAGTTGCTGTCCCATGTGTGGAAGAATGATGGTATCACGAAATGTGCTGAACGATTGGTTAAGAATTGTATGGTATGTATGTTGTACAATCCTGGTAAGGGTACCCCAACTCCTCCTGGCCACTTTGCTCCCCCTTCATGTCCTTTTGAGGTGATCCAATTAGACTTCATCCATATGGAGAGATGCAACAACCTGAAATACGTTTTAGTTGTGGTTTGCGCGTTCTCCCGATGGGTCGAAGCCTACCCTCTTAAAGACAATACTGCCCTGTCGACTGCGAAAATCCTACTGAAGGAATATTTTCCTCGGTATGGAATGCCTCGGATTGTATGGTCGGATAACGGAAGTGAGTTTGTGGGGAGTGTGATGAAGAGTGTGTGTAAGGGCCTTGGAATTAATCAAAAATTCCATAGCGCCAATCATCCCCAGTCAGCTGGTTTGGTTGAAGGGTAAAATGGCACCCTTAAACTGAAGCTAGCGAAGATTCAGGCTACGACTGGTCTTTCGTGGCCTGATGCTTTACCCTTAGCTTTATTGTCAACTAGGGCAACCGTACACTCCCGAGTAGGGCTTAGTCCCTATGAAATAGTGTTCGGTCGTCCTGCGAATGTGTGGGGGGTCCCTAGACCGGGTGTGTTCTCCAGTCTCGAATACCCAATGTTGATTGACTATCTTCATGATCTGACTGCTAAACTGAGGTTAATTCACCAACAGGTTTACGAAGCATTGCCGACGCAGACGGAGGGTCCAGGCCACCAGCTCCAGCCCGGAGACTGGGTGGTAACCAGAAATTTTGCCCGCAAGAAGAATTTGGAACCCCGGTTTACTGGACCCTACCAGGTCCTCCTTGCCACGAGAACTGCCGTCCGTTTAGAGGGTCGAAAAAATTGGGTGCATGCCACCCATACGAAGAAAGTTCCTATTCCTTTACCGGCAGACTCGTGGGTGAGGAGGGGCATTGCTTCAGCTGAATCCGAAGGATTGCCGGCGTTTGTACCTTTTAGCGATGCGCAACCTGTCGGAGAATCCTCAGTGCAGCAGAAAGACACTGTTGAACATTTGTCATCAAAAGATTCGAGACCAGAACATTCGACTGATCAACAGGACTCTGTTCCCTCATCGGATCCTTTGTTTGATGAACATACACGTCCTGGGAAAACTCGATACTTTTTGCGCTCTAGCTCTAAGGACAAATAAAAGATTCTGTTCTGTCCCTTGACAATTGCATTATCCCGTTTTCCACGATCAGTCTGAACACCCGTATCATTGTAATTATTTTTGTATATATTGAGTTTCGTTCCATATGTATTTTTGCTTCCACAGCTGAGAGACATTTTACGTATACATTATAAATAAAGGCCGTAGGGCCGCGCGTGTACTCCCTTCTGGTTAGCAGGTCTTGACGCTAGGTTAAAGACCGTCGGTTCCTGGGAACTCCTAGGGATTGACTACTGCTACACAGAACGAAGTGCGTCAAGAAACGTTGCGGACGGTCATAGGGGATGGCGTTTTCGAAGCTGATGGACTTGGAAGAAGCTCAGGCGCAAAGATTCAAGCTACAACAACTTACTCGTACCAAATGTTTTATGTTTCAAATGTTTGTATTGCTTTTGATTGTTTCTGCACTATTGGTGGGTGGGGTGTATTATATGATGTCGTACTTCTTACCTTCTGCCATACCTACTCCTACTTCTGACCCTAAACTTACCTCCACTGCATCCCCTCATTCTTTTCATATCCTACCTGAACACGAGCAGGCTAGACGTGCAGAATTTCGAAATAATTCCTTTATTCAGCTCCTTCATCAGCACCAGTTAGTGGTTAATACTACTAATTGTTGGGTGTGTGGACTAATGCCACATACCACGGATAAGGGAATTCCATATCTGGTCTTACCGTATAGTTCCCAGGGTTCAGCTCGAGCATTCCAAACAATGTTTCGAAGCGCACTAGATTCTTACCCCAGTCGAGAGCCACGTTCTCCCTACTTTGGCACTGGCTCGTATCATAAGCCTTTGTCCATAGCAATAGAAGATTTAGATAGAGATATCTATGAGCCGTCGCTCATCCCAGAGGAAGAGGTACAAGCCTATAGGGTCCTGAGTAAGGTCGAGTACAGTGCGCTCACGAGTGAAAAACAGCTTAAAAGCTCGCCTCCGATATGGGTCGTACCCCACATTGGTAATTTTTGTCTAATGGGTCGTGGCCGAAGATCGAAAGCCCGACTTGGAGAGAGTGCTTGCACCGAGAATTACATTCTGCCGATGGTCTCGTCCCCTGTGTTTCTGGCTGCCAAGGGTACATACTTTGTCTGCCATGATCGTGCGTATGCATGGTTGCCCTCTGACTTTATGGGCTCATGTTTTATCGCAAATCTGTTGCCTCCGACGTTCACTGTAGACGCAGACTATCACAAAACTAGAGTTGTGAGAGGCGTAATTAGCGAAGAGGATACTGCCGGTCAAGAGGCAGGAGACTTTTTCAAGGGTTTCCTCCCGTTTTGGGGGCCTATGGTTAATAGTAGGAACCTGAGACAGTTGACTCGAGTGGTGGAATCGACAGCTAATATTACTGCCAGTGCCCTTGGTAATATCACCACAGAACTTCAGGCGGATAGACTTATGACGTTACAAAACCGTATGGTTTTAGACGTGATCTTAGCAGATCGAGGTGGGGTATGTAAGGTGATCCATTCGAGCTGCTGTATTTTTATTCCAGATAATGCTCCGACCGTCTATCAAGCCTTCTCAAAGTTGCATAAGATCTCCGAATCCATACACGTGGACGTAGGGGATTGGACGCTACTTGGGTGGTTTTGGGGCCTGATGTCGACTTGGGGTTGGAAGATTCTGATGATCATCGGAGTCGTTGTGGCATTCCTGTTCACGTGTTGCCTTTGTGTGCAGTGTGGTCCTGCCTTATGTGGCCTTTGCGCTACAACGTGTATAAGACAGCCACCTGTTACCAAGGGGACTCGTTTGGACAGAGCTATGTTACAACAACATCTAGATGGTCTGATGAATATCGAGTATGATTCCGACTAGTGCTTGCCTACATGAGGGCAAAAGGAGCGTCTGAGGTTCCGTGACAATTGTAAGTGGTGTTTTCGACTCGCACGAATATGGTCGAGTCTGGTATCTACGAACCGCAAATGACGAGTTTAGTAAGTGTGCGCAGTTTCGCTGTGCTAACTTAAACCATTCGTTTGTTACGTGGGTTATTCATCTGTACCCACGGGTTCCATCTTAGATACGGCATCCATTTTGTCTCTTGCCCTCAAGTAGCCAGCGAACGGACGTTGTCCGTTTCGCGACCCTGGGATTCCCAAGACATCCGCGGAAGACACATGTTCTTTGAAAGTGTCTTTATGACGAGGGGGATGATGCTGTAAGGCAGATGGCCCCGCTCGAGGCTCATCTTACTGTGCTGGTCTATTGTCTCAGCCGTGCATCTCATTAGGCACGTCCCTTTGATGCCTGTAGCTCGTGTTTCCTGACACCTCCCCTTTTACACCCTTTTCGATCTCCCCACTGTTTCCATCTTCCTCTGCACCTGTTCTTGTTCCTTCTTCGATCTGTTTTACTGCCGATTGGAATGTACTAGTGGTGGGAAGATGGGTTTTTACAGTTGGGAACCGCAAAATGTTTCCGCACTTATGCCCCGGACCTTGGATGTATCAAAGCGACCAAAGTGACCCCTCTCGGGGATAATTATGGGAACCGAGTTGTAAACCTTTGTGTACCATGCAACCTTATGGGAGAAAATTGTATAAAAGGAGCGATCCACAGTAGCAATTTGAAGCAGTCTCCTCGAACCTACATTCGTTGTACTTCCTGTGACTTCTGTGTTCCCTGCAGTAAATAAACCTTGAATCTTTGACGCCGAAGGAAGTGTCCCGTGTCTCTGTCATTCGTACGCCGGAGCAGGTTACCCACGAAGGTTTCAGGTGTTGTCCCCTGGCACCGCTGGGTCTTAAATAACCCAGTCCTTCAAGCCCTCACTCCACCGCTCTCCCCCGCCGGCGCACTTGCAATCGCGGCCACCAAGAGGGGGGAGCGTCCACACAGCAACTCGTCTACATTTCCCAGCGTCCCCTGCTTGGACGTCAGGACGCTGCCTGCAGCGTCACTTTCCAGCGCCCGGAGGCGCATGAAGACCAGACGCTCCTGCTGGGGAGCGGGGCTCTCTAGTACTTGGGGGCATTGAAGAAATCTGCACCTACCTGACGGCGCTGCTGGACATCGCGCCCTCACTCCACCGCTCTCCCCGGCCGCCGCACTTGCAATCGCGGCCGCCGAGAGCGTCCACACAGCAACTCGCCTACATTTCCCAGCGTACCCTGCTTGGATGCTGGGACGCCGCCTGCAGCGTCACTTTCCCGCGCCCGGAGGCGCATAAAAACCAGACGCTCCTGCTGGGGAGCGGGGCTCTCTAGTACTTGGGGGCATTGAAGAAAGCTGCACCTACCTGACGGCACTGCTGGACATCGCGCCCTCACTCCACCGCTCTCCCCCACCGCCGCACTTGCAATCACGGCCGCCGAGAGGGGGGAGCGTCCACACAGCAACTCGCCTACATTTCCCAGTGTCCCCTGCTTGGGCGCCGGGATGCCACCTGCAGCGTCACTTTCCCGCGCCCGGAGGCGCATAAAGACCAGACGCTCCTCCCGCGTCACGGGACACGCGGTTCGTCTGTGGCTGTCCCCGGAGCCCGGGCAGAGGGCGGGCCATCTGTGGCCGTCCGGGGATGACCAGGGGCGGGACGGGCCACCCCCCTTGGACCTGCCTAAAAGTATTTGCCGTGACTGTTAGCTGCATGCTTGAAGACCCATATACTGGAAGACCTGGGTATTGAATAACAAGACTGGAATAAGGACACTGAAAATCACTAGGTGTTAATGTGGAAATATTAGTGGAAACCGTTTTAATCATATAGGTCATCACTGTCCCAAGCACAACAGGAGGAAGGAGGTAATAACCTCTATTGCGAACTGTAAAACTATGGCTACTAAACCTAAAACCCGCTCGACAAAGAGCAAATTAGGAACCCCTCTTAAACCAAAAAACTCAGGCCCAGGGTCAAGTGATTTAGCAGCCCATAAAGCCACTCCGATGGTTATCGATTTAATGTTACGAAAGGTTGCTGGGGATATAGAGCGTGCAGAGAGACGTATATCTATGACCTTAACCTCCCTGCCATTGACTCCTATACAAACTGAGGATTTAAACCCCACTGACACGCTAGATAAAGGTAGCCGGGAAAATTCTTTAGACGCTGTCCCTTGTGCTCAACTAGTACTAGAGGAAGAAGATTTTACAAATAGAGAGTCAAACACACAACACCTAAGCTATTAATTAAAAAGCGTTGAAATAAGAACTTACAAACAAAGACCAGGAAAAAGACTACTAAGGGTAACAAGTCAAAAGACATAGAGGATAAAGTTTTAATAATAGAACCTAAAGCCCCCCTAATCCCCCCGAGGTGGCTTGATCCCATAATTTTAGATCTGCAAAAGCATCTGGAGGCATTTATAACTAGCCAAATTAAACCACTAGTGAGCAAAATAGACAAAATAGCTAATGAATTGCAGAGACAGGGTAAGGCAAGGGAAATTCCAACAGTCAATCAATTAGATAAGGCTGTGCCAGCAAACAATCTACCAGTCCAACAACCCTTAGCACCCAATAACTCTGTAAGCTATGACCAATGCACTATCGCCCAAGTGCATGCTGCACCTGAAGGCGTAAATGAAGGGGGGGAGGAAGAGCAAATACACATGGAAACAGGGACAGAAATAAAACACTAGGACAGGGACCGGGAATGCAAAGGCACCCAGAGACTACCGCTATCCCGCATCAAACATATAATTATCAACCAAATAGTGAGCAAAATGCTAGAGCTCAAGGACCCCTTTCATGTGTAAACCTACCCCCAGAATCAAGCCCCTTTGTTGTCATTTTCACTGGGGTACCTGGGCTCAGACGGGGGCATAGAGAACCCTATATTGAACTCAAACAAAAGATCACTACCTGGCTAAACATCCACAGACCTTTGCAGGGAAAGAGAGGGGGGGAAATTCTACACCTAAGGAGGTCACACTGGGTGGGACCCAGAAGGAAAGACATAGAAGCGAATTGTATTATTGCCAACTTCAGGGACCCGAACCTAGTAGATTATATATTAGCTAATAACAACAGAAATACAACTAGCACGATAAGGACCATGCTACTAGCATACTTCTACCCCAGGAAATTGGTTACACACCCGTTAAATTTCCAACAGATAGGAAGGGGTAGATTTACAGACGGGCATGGACCAAGGCCCTTGGAGTATGGCATCCAACCCTTAGCACACCAGGGCGGTCCCCAGTGGACAAACAGATATAGTCCCTTACAGTCCCTGGACGAGAATGAATGACTAGGGACAGGAGGTGAGGATAAGGGCGAAAAGAGGATAATGCATGATAGGGAGGGTGTAGTGGAAGACAGTGAAGACAGGCAAAAAGTTGTAGAATATCCAAACAATAAAGTTAAAGAAAAAGAGAAGGCTAGACAGAGAGGCTAACTGGTTTGTGTCTACCCGTGCGGGGCATGAGAGTTGGTGAAGAGCGAGTAGGAAAGCTGAACATCATGTCATGGAATATAGCGGGCTTATCTGGAAAATGTGATAATCCTGACTGGAGGAATGAACTCCAGGGGTTCCACATTTGGCGTTTCAGGAGACATGGGCAGTCAATTCTACCCCATACCAAATAGAGGGCTACAAGTGCTTTTTTGTGCCAGCACAAGAAGGTAGAGTAGGAAGAGCGAGAGGAGAGGTGGTGCTCTACGTTGACCTAACCCTAGAAGGCAGATGGACTGTACCAACCTGGACGCCACATACCCTGCAAGCTGTAACATTTCAGAGTAGAGGGTTGAGGTTACAGCTCTTTAATGTTTACAACCCAGGATCCATAAACGGGAGAAATGCCGCACTATGTGAGCTAGATGAAAGACTCATGCAAGAGGCGGAGCAGAAGAAAGGGGGGGTACCAATGACAATAGTAATGGGCAACCTTAATTGCCACCTCTGCCCAAATTTGCCCCCGACTTATTAGACTGGGATACCTGCCCTCTTAATGACGGGCCACATTTTGAACATAACCAGGAGGGCATACAATTAAATACAATAATAGAAACCCACTCACTAGCACATACTATTGACTTAATAAGCCCAGAGGTAGAGGGCACATATGTTCCAACGTTCAAAGGAAGAGGGTGCTCCACTATTATAGACTACATACTGATATCCTCCTTTGCCAAAAATAGAATTGCCAAGGTCAGAACTAAATGGAGCACCTTTAGTGACCATAACCCCCTTGTCATGGAAATTATACATACTTTCGGGGGGGGGTACGTTTAAACGCGGGGACACTTGCCTTCAGCCAACAGACCAGGGGAGGCGACTAAAGTGGGCAAGGATAAATCCCCATGAGTTCTACAAAACATTAGTTCAAAAAGGAAGAAAGCAGGTCGAAGATTGTCTGGACCCCCTAAAAGAAGGATCAGAATTAGTGGCGTCTTTTGCATCCTTGACAAATCTAGTGGATAAATTGCTGAAAGCAAAAGGTCCGAGGAAGGATTCCAAGCAACCAAGGTGGTTCGAGAAGAGCTGCTCCAAAGCTTTAAGGGACCTAAAAGCTTGCCTCAAAATTAAACCAAGGAATAAGACAGAAGTGGCTAATTGTAGATTAGTCTATAGAACTAAAGTAAAGGAGAGGAAGAACGTGCTACAAGCAGAAGTATGGGCAGACCTGAGAGAGGTGGGAGAAAACAGGGACTTTGCAGAATTCTGGAGAATTGTAAATAGGCCCTGTTTCAATGATAACTCCGCCCCGGTGATTAGTACCAACATCCTCCCAGACCAATGGGTCACTCACTTCCAAGGTCTATACAATAAGTCAAAATCAGCAATCCAGGAGGGTGAGTGGCAGGGTACCCGGAGTGGTAAAATAATCCTTTCACTAGAGGAGATAACAAATGCGATCCCTGGGCTGACCCCGAATAAGGCCCCCAGTCCAGATGGTACCCCACCGGACCTATATAGAGGCAATATAGACCTATGGGCCCCAATCTTAACCAGGGTTTTAAATGCGGCCATCAAATCAGGGCTACCACGCTCCTGGTCCACTGCATTGATCGTACCCATCTTTAAGAAAGGGACCCGGGACAATCCAAAATGCTACAGGCCGATTTCACTCATTGATGTCTCGGCCAAAATTTTAGGTCGAGTGATCTTAAATCGGCTCATGGAGTGGACAGAGGAGCATCAAGCAATAGTTGATATACAGTACAGGTTCAGAGCCGGCAAATCGACTAGTGACCAGTGCCTGAATTTGTACCTCCTAACTGCTAAATATACAAAAGCCAGCAAGGGCACGGTCTATATGGGATTTATGGACCCGGCCGCTGCCTTTGACAATGTCAATAGGACTAAATTGTGGGCCATGATGCATTGAGGTGGGGTTGATAAATATCTTGAAAGAGTTGCATTGGAACACTACCACCAGGGTCCGTTTTAGCCCAGAGGGGGGGCGTACTGACCAATTTTTATGCTCAGGAGGAGTAAGGCAAGGGTGCATACTCGCCCCTTTTCTCTTTTCACTCTACATCAATGCCTTAGAGAGTGCCCTTACCGCCCTAGATGTGGATTGCCCCAAAGTAGGATCGCGTCAAATCCCAGTACTATTGTACATGGATGACGCGGTCCTGCTGGCCCGGATCCCGAGGGCTCTACAACTTTTGGTGGATGGATTTGTTAAATTTGTGGCCGACCTGGACCTTTCTGTCAATTTAAATAAATCCTTTGTTATGGTGGCTTGCAAAAAAACCGCAAATAAGTGTGTGTTTAAGATAGGGTCACATACTTTAGGTAAAGTAAAGACTTTTCCCTACCTGGGTCTCCTATTTGATGGTGACATTCAATTTAGCCAACTCCTCTAGGAACATTGTACCAAGTTAGTCTCCTCGAATGGTGCCATATTAGGCTTTGCTCGTAGGCTGGGGTGCTGGTGTCCAGAACAAATAATGGCGTTATATGGCTCAATTAGCACAGCAAAGGCCTTGTATGGTGCTGAGGTATGGGGTTGCAGGGACTGCAAGCAACTACAACTACAGGAAGATAAATTTTTCCGCAGAATCCTGAAAATCCCACATTCCACCTCTGCCGAAATTGCCCATGCTGAACTGGGGATGCCATACATCTCAGACTACGTTAAGCTGAGGCCAATTATAGTATGAATTAGAATCTGGACCAACCCGGAGGCATCTTTGAGCATGGAAATTGTGTTAGACTGCTTGCAAAGGGACAAGGGGCTACAAATTCCTTGGCTAAAATATGTGAAAGATTCTTTAGTGAATATAGACCAGTGCCAACTTTTTAATGACCCGTCTTCGATTTCAAACAGTTGTAAATTAAGGGTGAAAAAATTGCTCCTAGAAAAGAATTTGAATCTGTTAGAAGTGGTCTCGGCCCTGTAAAGAAATCAATAGCAGCTCATGGCCTTGTAAGAAATGGGGCGGGACTGGAACAATATCTGTTTCTGATGTACAGCCAAAATGACCGATTTTTAATGTGCCGTTTTAGGCTCAATTTGTTACCTAACATTTTTGCTTTTCCCGCTGGTTTTACTGTAACAATTGAGCAGAAGGGTGCCTGCGGCTGCGACAATAGGTCTCCGCAGGACACCCTTCATTTTGTACTTCTATGTTCATTTTATAGAAATCCTAGGCGTCTGTTCTTGGTTGACATTCTTAGGAAACAGAAATTTCGCCACGCAAGAGCTGGACTGTTTTTCTTACAGAAAGCTAGTGATACCCATACTTTATGTGCCATTTTAAGCTTTTTAAAAGTAGCCGTAAGATTGAGGAATACAAGAAATTAATTTATCTTTGTAAATAATCAGACTCTTCTTAAGAATTGTACCCTCTCTTTTCTACAGTTTTAATTTACCAAAAGTTCAGAAATGTTATGTAATGACATTTTATTATGTAATGTATTTTTATGAGGATTTTTTATTCTTCGAAATAAAGATTACTGAACTGAACTGAACGATGAGAGGGAATCCTGTGAGCTTTATCAACTTCAAATTTCTCAGGAAAGTTTAAATGTAGGAGACCAGGTAACCAATTCTCCCGGTATAACCTAAAATCGCTACCTTCCACTGGTAAGTCAAAAATACGCAAGCTATACTGTCTATTACGATTTTCCAATTCAAGAAGAAGGTTAGACATAGTCAGTATTTTTGCCACAAGCGGCACAAAACCATTGATTTTAACTTTATTGCCCTGTATTTAATTTGCAATGTATGATATTTTCATGGATAGACTAGCCATGTCTTTTGGTATATTTTTAATTTTAGACGCAATAGTAACTGTGCTAGAACAAATTGCTTGAATTTCATCAAGTAGTAAAGCCAGCAAAGGTTTATTAGATTCCATCATTTTTGATTTAACTGGAGGTGGAGAAATATTTTCTTTTCTTTTGTTATGTTGAACATGTGTATTTCTGTTTTCCACATTTCTTTAAATAAAACTACTACAGCAAATATAACATAAATTGCAGAATAAATATATAAAAAGGAAAAACCTTTCAGGATAAATAGGTGCAGCAGCTAAAACTGACTGTGGGAGTGACTAGGCCACAGCCTTGCCCTTTCCTGGATGTTGCTCCGCCCACCTGACTGGAAGACTTGGCAGTACCTGCAGCAGAAGACCGATGAAGAGTCAGGAGAGGTGGAGGACTCTTTCTGCCGCGCAGAGACACCAAATAAACACTACACTGGCAAAGAAAAAGCTTCAAAATGCTGCTACCAGCATTTTAAGGTAAAATCCGGCATTAAATTCTTGAAATCGTCGATTAGGGGCAGACGCTGTGAGGAGCACACCGGTGGGTGGGCATTTTAACTGGCACTCTCACGCGAATCTGAGAAGAATGTTGTTTTTTAAATGTGAAACTTTTAGAAACGTAACATTGATATACGTAGGTCAGATTCAAACAATTCTATTTTTTTAAACACATAAACACTATGAAAAGCAATAGTTATTTAGCTATAGTCAATACTTTTTGATTTTAATACAATTATAAAGATGTGTACTTATCTACAGTGGAGAAGTGTGGCTCAATGGTTAGAGCAGGAAGAGCTCCGGCCAGGGACCAGGGTTCGATTCCCGCCTCGGCGGGTCTTGGGCTCATAAATTCCTCTGACTGGATATTCTCGCCTCAGTGCCTATTCTAATCATGGGTCCCAGGCTGCAACTCTGGGCAATAGCTTGCTTAGTCTCCACAACGGCCCCCACAGCACCGGGGATGCCTGGTTTCACCATGGGGGTGCCCAGGAGTGGACACTTCACACGGAAAACCAGGAAGGGTTCCCTTGCGGTGTTTGTGCAAGTGCCGGGAGACCCACTGCGGGTAGCTGTGTGCTATACAAGTACAAAGACATTTACATTTACATTTACATTAATTCAGCCCACTTCTTCCCTTGGTCCTTTGCAGATCATACACCTTCTTGTTCCACCCACCAAAGCATATAGCATGCAGCACAAGTTCATTTACTGACTTACCACAATGTGCACTCTTGCACAATGTGCAAATCCGCACAAAAGTATTCCACTTTAGTGCCAGGGACTACTCGCACAATGTGTACTTTGTCATTGTTCTTTTTAGTCAGTGAGTCTTTTGTTTTGTCAAGTGGCCAATAGCTGCCCAAACAATGCTACAGGGCTGCTTACTGTACTGTTGTGTGCACTGTGTGCATGCATAATTGATTATTTTTGATTAACCAATTATCTAAAATTATTGCCCATGCATGCACAAGCTTCCACACATGCAGACCATCCTCTTTCAATATTTTTTACTTTTAAAAATACTATTTACAATGACCATCTCAAGGTGTGCATGCACGTATATCTGCATGCCTAGGCATCAATCTTTGAATGGTTTTTACAAAGTGAAAAATGGGCAAATATTGATGCCCAGATGTACACATGCATGTGTGCAGATGGTAATTTTTCACTAGTTTTTGTAAAAATGTTAATCCAAAAATGTTTTCAAGATGTCTGCACATGAAAGATTATTTGTGATCCATTACTTCGTATAAATAAGGCCAGCTATCTCTATCAAAAGCCTTGACGGCGTCCACCATTATTATAGTTAAGGAGGTTTCCGTGACCACTGCCAAATCAATCGCACAGACCAAATTGTGGATTAGATCTGAGAGCTGACTTCCCTTCATTAAGCCTTTTTGATTTTCATTCATGATATCACCTAAAACCTTATCCAGCCTTTTGGCGAGTATTTGGGGATATATTTTATAATTCTGAGTTAATCAAGGATATTGGTCTGTTTGCCTCTGATTTTCTTTATATCTTTATCAGATTTGAGTGTCAGTGTTATAATTGCCTCATTCCAGGAGGAAGGGATAGGAAGGTGTTCCATATTGATCTTATTTAATAATTTTATAAAGAAAGGTGTGAGCTCCTTCCTTAAAACAATGTAGAATTCATTGGGTAGACCATCCAATCCTGGCGCTTTCCCATTTTGTAAAGTATTTAATGATCTTATCTATATCCAATATAGTTATTTCCTGATTAAGAGATGCTTGCTGATCTATACCCAGACTAGGCAGATTATCCTGTTGTAACCACTCCCTGATTTCTGTTTGTGTAACTATTGCATCATCAGTGTATAAGTCTTGGAAGAAACTCAGGAAGGCCTCCCTAGTCATCAGATCGCCTGTACATCGCTCTTTAGTCATACTATTTATAAACTCTTAATTTTGTTCCTAATATTATCTTGCCTTGCCTTCCAAGCTAGAAACTTCCCATGCCCTTCTCCAAACTCAAAATGAGCCAACTTGCTAGCATTCCACCTCTTCTGCACATTCCCCTGCAAATATTCTAATTACGTTTCTTAGCCTCCCTTAGTTTACTGTGAAGTACTGCTAATGTAGTGGCATGCACACACTTTGTTAACTCATCCCGAATTTCCTTTATTTTCCTTTCATATTCTCTAAGTTTGATCTTGAATTTTTTTCTTTTGTATGCTGCAAGGCTAATTAGTCTTCCACAAATGTAGGCTTTATAAGCATCCCATACAATATGTTTGGGACCAACAGCTCATTTAGCTTACACAATTCTACTGTATCGTCTTTCAAGGCAGACATAATAATGAAGCAACAGATTGTCCTTAATTCTTCTTGAACATAAGTGTTTATTAACACCCATCAGAGGACAGCACCGACAGCAGCTAGTCTCTCTCTCTGCCATTCTGATCCCCTACATACCCCAATGTTCTGGTGATGCACCCAATATTCTCACAGGTGCAAGGTTCTGGTGAAGCACCTAACATTCTCACAGGTGCATCGCCAGTTAAAGGAGAAGGTACAACACAGAACATCCGGGGGATCTTCCTTATGGCAATTAAAAGTATAAATCACACACCTATTACAGGGATATTGGTTAATGGCTCACTAACTCTATGCTTCCACATAAGCAGAGGTACAAGGCAAGGTTGCTCTCTCTCGCCTCTGTTTTTTAATTTATACATAGAGCCACTGGCTAGAAGAATAAGACAAATGACACCCTCCCAAGAACTCGGTGTGCAAAGCATATGGAAGAATCCCGAACCGTTTTGAAAAGAATGTCAGTGTCGGTGTTATTTTAAATAACTGAAAGGTGTATGGCACAAGTAATTCCCAAGTGAACTGGGGATTAAGTAATATGATGGGATGGAAAAAAAAGCCACCAACAATCATTGCTAGCATATATAAGTGTCAACGGTGTAACCGTGTGCACTGCTATTATATATAAGTGTTAGCAGCTGTGTACACGGTTGTAGCGTGTGAGGTTGGGCCTTTTAAACTTACAGCTGGATGACTTTGCATGGAGGCACGTGAGTCCGGCATTGTTCATCTCACCGAGTAAAGACTGTTGTAAGTGTGAGCAGGCTGGTTGGAGGCGCGTCGCAATGAGGATGAGTTCTAGGTAAGCTGACGAAGTCACAGTGAGACGCATTGAAGTCAGCAGCACTAATAAACTAGAGCGAGCAAAGCAAACAGGCTGGTGGGAGTTTCTTGTTGATCGAAGGGCATACAAGGAGTCGCGTTGCGGTCAAGACAAGTGCCAGCTGTGAAATGACGAAGTCATGACGAGACGCGTTTCACGACTGGAGTAGTTTGAACATTACTTTAACCCTCGCTTACAGCAATTGACTGTTTCAACAGTAAAAGCAGGTATAAATTTGTCTTGTTAAAAAAAAAAATACTTCACATACAACAGTCTGGCAACAGGAAAATGAGCTGTTTGTGCAGACAGGGAGTTGTCTCAGCAAATATATTTCATGAAGAAGGAGGAATCCGGAGTAAGGATGTATTTATGTTAATTCTTAATTTTAACTTGTTGTGTTAGATTGTTATTTTGAAGTTATTTGATTAGATTTTTATATTAACCTGTTTTGTTAGTTTTTTAATTTGATTATTTTTTCAGTATGTCGACGTCCTGTGGAATGATTCAATCACCGCAATTCCTATCTGAGCTTGGTGAACCTACTCTTCCATGGAAGAAATGGAAACCATTATTTGACTCATATTTAATAGCCATAATGGGTGAGAAGTTCTGATCTGCTAGGAAACAAGCTATCCTGCTTCACAACCTTGCATTGAAGAAAGAAACATTTATGACAGTTTGGATCCAATGACGATTGGGAGAGGTGAACCTGGTGAGGTCTATGAAATGAGTGTCTTGCTTCTACAGACTGATTTTGGGCCACGACTATATGTTGTAATGGAGAGATATACGTTTTTCATGTGGGTGCAAGCTAAAGGAAAAAGAGTGAGTAATTACGTAGCACCCCTTAAGACTCTAGCTCAGACTTGTGATTTTTAACAAGTAACAGATTCTCTTATTCATTATCAGTTGGTGCATTGCACGAATCACACCAGGAGCCAGGAAAAATTACTGTAAAAAATCCCAAATTGAAGAAAGCTATCAGTATTGAAGAATGTATTAAACATTTGACAGATTGGGTAAAAGAGATGTGCAACAATGTTGTAACACGTGATGGTGTTGCAATTCTAATAGGTTGTGATTCTGAAGGTGTTGAACAGGGCGATCTAACAACAGCAGTCTATAAGATAGCTGGGAGACATGAAAAAATGTTGGGAAAGACTGGAAAACAAAATTGGAATATTATTACCGGTAGAAATATCAAACTGAGGTGCCCAAGATAGAAGCATGAACTGTAGTAATTGTGGCAAAAAGGGGCATCATGTGCATATGTGCGGTAATGCAAAAATAAACCTTGTGGATGATGACATATTATACCCCCAACAAGCTATTTATCACATTTCGGGACTTGAAGGCAGTGCTGTACAGGATGTGAGGGATGTTGACAATGGTGTTGTAGTAATGCCTAAATGTGATGCTTGTATTGGCAACACATTGGTACCACTCTTAGCAGATTCTGAGTTGCCTTAAATGCTGTTAAGTGATAAATTCTGGGATTGCACATTCGGGAGTAATGACATAGTACCGTTACCACCAGATAACAATCCTGTTGCCTATGGTGGGCAAAGTATTGATCTGATTGGATACTCTGTTCAAACCATTGTGTTTAAATGGAGAGAAACTGTGGGAAAGGTGTATGTTGCCAGAAGAGGTGATACTCATTTAGGATGGCGACATAATAGAGATCTGGGGATTATTTTAAATCCCAACGCGCTTGAACAAGTAATGTTGGTCACATGTCATTGTAATGACAAGAACATCATTGAAAGATATCCAGGGGTTTTTACTGACTAACTTGGTCTTCTCAGTGGGTTTAAGCACAAGATAATTTTAAAGGCAAAGGCACAACCTGTGGTTCACAAGGTTAGAAAAGTGCTGAACCTCATGGTGGGACGCCTTCAGGTGGAACCCAACAGGCTACTTGATATGGGAGTCATTGAAGAGATAGAGTCCTCTGAGTGGTTGGCGACAATTGTTTTAGCACCCAAGGACAAAGGTAACAAAATCAGAATGTGTGTAGATTTAAGAAGTTTAAACAACTGTATTTGGGTTGACAGGCAACCTCTACCCAATATAAATGAGGCACTTGGAAAATTGAGTGGTGCACGTCTTTCAGTGTGATGGATTAATCGTCAGGGTACCACCAGGTCATGCTACATGAGGAATCGAGAGCTTTGACCTTATTTGTTACACCTCTGGGAGCCTACAGATACAACAGAATGCTGTTCGGTTTGGCATCTGCTGCTACATGCTACCAGAGATTGATGAAAGAAGTTTTATAAGAAATAAATTCAGTCTTGTTTTTCCAGGATGATATACTTGTTCATGGTAAGGACAGAGCTAGTCACGATGAGGTATTGTATAAAGTGCTGTCTAGGTTACAAGAGCGTGGACTCACTTTGAAAAGTGAAAAAATGTAAATTCAGGGTTGGATCCGTGTCTTACCTTGATCATTCTATTACTAGCGAGGGTGTCAGCCCCAAAATTGACTTGGCTCGAGCACTATTACAAGCGCCAGCTCCATCCAAAAAGGATCAAGTCAAGTTAAATCCTTTCTTGGTCTATCTGAATATTATTAAAAGTTTATTTACAATTTCCCCAGTGTGGTACAACCATTAAGACTTTTTGCTCAAAAAGGGTGCAGACTTTGGGGCCGATTATGATCGCGGACGGACTTGCGTCCGTCCGCGATCACTGAGGAGGAGGGGACGTCCGCATGGGCTCTGGAGTCCCCTCCTGTGCGATTAGGATGTGACCGCCACCCTGGCGGTCACATCCTCTATTTTTAACATTGCTGCGGCTTCAAGCTGCACCCGCGGCAATGTTAAAAATGCAGTCATTGCATTTGCATGCAGAAAGAGGCAGGCACCTCGCGGTGCCTGCCGCTTACTGCATACAAATGCAGGGGGGTACCATAGGTACCCCCATGTGCACCCCCCACACCCCCCTTTACCTAGGGGGCCCGCAACGGGCCCCACAGTGAAGTTAGACATGCTTTTCCACGGCGGAAAAGCCGCCGCGGAAAAGCATGTTTTACATCCCATCCTAATCTGCCTGACGGTGTCTGAGAGACACCGTCACCAGATTAGAGCTTTTCCGCCGCGGTTGTAAGCCAGCCGCGGCGGAAAAGCTGCGGACGGAAACCAGGACCCACCAGCCATCCTAATGTGGCGGTGGGTCTTTGGTCAGTCTGCTGCGGTTTTTCTGCATCCTCTGGGCCGGCGGTGGCTTCCGCCGGCCCCGAGGATGCGGAAAAAACGCAATCCTAATGAGCCCCTTTGTGTGGTTGGAAGACTGTAAATGTGCCTTCAACAAAGTTAAAAATTAAATTGCTTGAATGCCAACATAGGGTCACTTTGATATATCAAAGAAAACAATCTGGACTACTGATGCAAGTGTTCCAGGGTTGGGTGCGGTGCTGTCTCAAATAGTTGATGGTAATGAGAAGGTCATTGGTTTTGCATTGTGTTCTCTCAATGGGGCAGAAAAACTCTACTCTGTAGTAGAGCGTACAGCGTTAGCTTGTATGTGGGAGATCAACCATTTGAGGCTTTACCTCCGGGGTTTACCTTTCTTTGTCAGATCTGACCACAAACCTTTGGTCCACATGTGTGCTTGCAGGAATGTTGAGAGCACCACCCCTAAGATTTAAAGATAGATTAGAGTACTTTTCGAATACAGTTTCACTGTAGAGTACCTACCTGGTTTGAAGAATGTCCCTGTTGATTATCTATCCAGAATGCCACTAGACAAATTAGTTCCAGTGAGTACTGATCGGCCGGTGTCTTGGGTCAAGGAAGCTGCACTCAACAAAGTTTAATGGGAAGCTAATATTTCCTGTGACAGCTCTAGGAAGTTTGTTATGGATTTTGTTGTCAGCGGGTGGCCTGCACTCATTGATGTTACCCAGTGTGCCAGAGGGTTTTGGAAAGTGTGTTACAAATTGAACATTGTGGATGGGGAAATTTGTTGTGGCATGAGATTCATTCCTCCTTCTGGTATACGTGAGAACATAATCAATTTGGCACATGAGGGTCATCTAGGAGAAAGTTTAACCAAATCAAGAGTGAGAGAATCATAATGGTGGCCTGAAGTGGAAGAAACAGTTAGGGAGTGTACCTTTTGTGCCAGTAATGATAAATCAAGAAAAGTCAGTGCAACACCACTTTCACCTGTTGTATTACCTGAGCGACCTTGGTCAACACTTGACGTGGACATTGTAGGGACGTTCGATGTTTTGTCTCCTGAGAGGTTTGTAGTTGTTCTAGTGGATTATACTTTAAAATGGATTCAGCTTGCTGCATGAGTTCTGTGGTTACCGAGAACATCATTGAACTTCTGAAGGATGTGTTTGCTTGCAAAGGTATACCAGAGGTCTTGGTCAGCGATAATAGAGTACAATTTACTTCCCAGGAGATGGTTGAGTTTTTAAAGGATCTTTCCATTACCCATCACCGTACTGCTCTTTATGCACCATAAGCCAATGGTTTGGTGGAAAGAATGAATAGGCTTGTAAGGGCTTGTGCTCAAACTGCTGTTGAGTCTGGGTCATCTTTGAAGAGCATTTTGTAGGAGAAATTGTGGGCACACAGGAACACACCTAATAGTGTCGCTGGTTGCCCACCTTTTAAGAAGCTCAAGGGCAGAGTGGCTGGTTCAAAGCTCAACCCAGTTTGGCTGAGTATAAAAGATAGGAATAATGCGGTAGTTGATTTAAGGGTGAAGAGATACCAAGAAAGGTACAAACAAAGGTATGATGCCAAGATGGGTGCGCACAAGCATGAGTGGAAAGTAGGTGATTTGGTGTATGTGAAGAAAGCGGTGTGGTCTCCAAAGGGTGAAACCATTTTTTTGGGTCCTAAACGAATTATCAAGGTTATGGATAATGTTGTGATGCTAAGTGGTGATGATATATATATAGAATAAGAGCAGAACAAAGAATTTCAACCTTTCACAGCTTAGAATGGACAAAAAAGAAGCCCTGTATGCAGATGATTTGATAATCCACACAAGCGATTTTAAAATATCACCGCCGGTAATAATGTAAGTAGCAGACAATTTTGGGGCAATTTTGGGCTATTTAGTTAACGAGGATAAGACAGAGATTATGATCTGGAATGGACCATCTGATAATTTTTTGGGAAAATCAGAAATTAGATACTTGGGAATCTGTATGGCTAAGGATCTGGATGTAATGGCTTATGTCAATTTTGACAGACTTATGATAGAAACCACAAAACATTTGCACCAATGGGCCCCTCTCCTGATTTTCATTCTAGGAAGAACCAACATAGTAAAAATGCTGATCCTTCCAAAATTCACTTTTTAACACCCTTTCTTTACATTTTAAATCAGAATTGTTAAAAAAGTACAGGGAGAACTTAGTAGTTTCATTTGGAGGAATAAGAGTGTAAGAACTGCATGGAGAAAACTCTGGAAAAAATTGTGTACGCTGGGATAGCGCTCCCAGATTTTCAACTCTAATACTGGGTCTTCGTTCTGAAAAACGCAAGGCGTTTGTTGATGGACTTCCAGGATGTCCGAGCATACCTTATGGTACTAACGTTGAAGATGTAATGTAAAAAGTGATGGAAACATGTGAAATTGTTTTATATCGTAGATACCCCTGACGAAGCGTAAAGCGAAATGCATTGGGTGTGATGTAATGTTTGCATAATTCGGAGGACTCGAGATTCAGTACATGTTCATGTTTAAGCCTGGATAGGCAATCATGAAGCACTTACACGCAGAAACTTAAATGAATTTCGTATCCCTGGCGTGACAAAGAAGTTTGGATAAAGTTTGGAAATAAAATGGATTAAATATGGAATAACTATGGCTAAAGTGAATAATTTGGAACACTATGTGTATACGGCTGTGCAACTCGTATATGACCAGCACGATGCGGGTCATTGTTCAAGTATGGATAGTATCAGTGTGCAAAAGGAGCGGAGCACACTCGAGTGCATGCACGCTAAACTAGATAAACTGTTACAAATAATCAGACAAAAGAAAAAAGAGGGTGTGATTCAGATTCATGTTTGATGTATCGTGGCAAAACCGTTCCAATCTGGCAGCACCCTGCAGACAAATTGAAAAGCATAAAGGATTACAGGAAAGTCACGCCGAGGATCTCTTACTGAATTAATGGCAAGGATCAACAAAAAATCACGTGTGGACATTCTAATGGGACATTGTTATACAACTTTAAAATGCCAATATTTCACGGACATTTATCAAGATAGATGAGGGGAACGTGCACGGTTGACGCAATAAGGAGGGGTTGAAGTTTTCTTTGGGGAGTGACACGATTGGGTGAAGGGAGTTCAAGGGGAGGGGTAAGACGGACACGCGAATAATGTACTAAGGAGTAACAGGTGGGTGGGTCACATAACTTTAAAAAAGAGCAGTTGCTAGGTGGACGGGTGAAACGGAGGTTACTACGGGAAGAGACATGTAGAAGGCTGACATCAGGTACGAACGGGAATAGATGGCATAAGAGACCGGTGGGTCAGTATTGTGAGAGGGAGAAGGTTAAAGTTAGCAGGAATCTAAGAGGCACTGGGATCATAGCATTATATTTGTTTAAGGTAGGGGGAGGCAAAAGATAACGTTTTTCACAATTTACGTTTGAGTTACGGAAAGATTACTTTGGAGGGCACAGGGTTTCATCATGGCGATAAAGGTTTAGAAAATAAGCACAACACATGGTGGGGATTAGGTAGCATCTGTGTAGTGAAAAGGTGTTTTATAATCACAGAGTGGGGAGGGGATTTAAAAAGCAATGTTGAAATGTTGAAGATGTAATGTAAAAAGTGATGGAAACATGTGAAATTTTTTTATATCGTAGATACCCCTGACGAAGCGTAAAGCGAAATGCATTGGGTGTGATATAATGTTTGCATAATTCGGAGGACTCGAGATTCAGTACATGTTCATGTTTAAGCCTGGATAGGCAATCATGAAGCACTTACACGCAGAAACTTAAATACATTTCGTATCCCTGGTGTGACAAAGAAGTTTGGATAAAGTTTGGAAATAAAATGGATTAAATATGGAATAACTATGGCTAAAGTGAATAATTTGGAACACTATGTGTATACGGCTGTGCAACTCGTATATGACCAGCACGATGCGGGTCATTGTTCAAGTATGGATAGTATCAGTGTGCAAAAGGAGCGGAGCACACTCGAGTGCATGCACGCTAAACTAGATAAACTGTTACAAATAATCAGACAAAAGAAAAAAGAGGGTGTGCTTCAGATTCATGTTTGATGTATCGTGGCAAAACCGTTCCAACCTGGC
The DNA here is from genome assembly GCF_964263255.1 of Lissotriton vulgaris. NCBI lineage: Eukaryota > Metazoa > Chordata > Amphibia > Caudata > Salamandridae > Lissotriton > Lissotriton vulgaris. The sequence continues at coordinate 82,704 of NW_028255084.1, read as the reverse complement.
AGCACCCCGCAGACAAATTGAAAAGCATAAAGGATTACAGGAAAGTCACGCCGAGGATCTCTTACTGAATTAATGGCAAGGATCAACAAAAAATCACGTGTGGACATTCTAATGGGACATTGTTATACAACTTTAAAATGCCAATATTTCACGGACATTTACCAAGATAGATGAGGGGAACGTGCGCGGTTGACGCAATAAGGAGGGGTTGAAGTTTTCTTTGGGGAGTGACACGATTGGGTGAAGGGAGTTCAAGGGGAGGGGTAAGACGGACACGCGAATAATGTACTAAGGAGTCACAAGTGGGTGGGTCACATAACTTTAAAAAAGAGTAGTTGCTATGTGGACGGGTAAAACGGAGGTTAATACGGGAAGAGACATGTAGAAGGCTGACATCAGGTACGAACGGGAATAGATGGCATAAGAGACCGGTGGGTCAGTATTGTGAGAGGGAGAAGGTTAAAGTTAACGGGAATCTAAGAGGCACTGGGATCATAGCATTGTATTTGTTTAAGGTAGGGGGAGGCAAAAGATAACGTTTTTCACAATTTACGTTTGAGTTACGGAAAGATTACTTTGGAGGGCACAGCGTTTCATCATGGCGATAAAGGTTTAGCAAATAAGCACAACACATGGTGGGGATTAGGTAGCATCTGTGTAGTGAAAAGGTGTTTTATAATCACAGAGTGGGGAGGGGATTTAAAAAGCAATGTTGAAATGTTGAAGATGTAATGTAAAAAGTGATGGAAACATGTGAAATTTTTTTATATCGTAGATACCCCTGACGAAGCGTAAAGCGAAATGCATTGGGTGTGATGTAATGTTTGCATAATTCGGAGGACTCGAGATTCAGTACATGTTCATGTTTAAGCCTGGATAGGCAATCATGAAGCACTTACACGCAGAAACTTAAATGAATTTTGTATCCCTGGCGTGACAAAGAAGTTTGGATAAAGTTTGGAAATAAAATAGATTAAATATGGAATAACTATGGCTAAAGTGAATAATTTGGAACACTATGTGTATACGGCTGTGCAACTCGTATATGACCAGCACGATGCGGGTCATTGTTCAAGTATGGATAGTATCAGTGTGCAAAAGGAGCGGAGCACACTCGAGTGCATGCACGCTTAACTAGATAAACTGTTACAAATAATCAGACAAAAGAAAAAAGAGGGTGTGCTTCAGATTCATGTTTGATGTATCGTGGCAAAACCGTTCCAACCTGGCAGCACCCCGCAGACAAATTGAAAAGCATAAAGGATTACAGGAAAGTCACGCCGAGGATCTCTTACTGAATTAATGGCAAGGATCAACAAAAAATCACGTGTGGACATTCTAATGGGACATTGTTATACAACTTTAAAATGCCAATTTTTCACGGACATTTATCAAGATAGATGAGGGGAACGTGCACGGTTGACGCAATAAGGAGGGGTTGAAGTTTTCTTTGGGGAGTGACACGATTGGGTGAAGGGAGTTCAAGGGGAGGGGTAAGACGGACACGCGAATAATGTACTAAGGAGTCACAGGTGGGTGGGTCACATAACTTTAAAAAAGAGCAGTTGCTAGGTGGACGGGTGAAACGGAGGTTAATACGGGAAGAGACATGTAGAAGGCTGACATCAGGTACGAACGGGAATAGATGGCATAAGAGACCGGTGGGTCAGTATTGTGAGAGGGAGAAGGTTAAAGTTAGCGGGAATCTAAGAGGCACTGGGATCATAGCATTATATTTGTTTAAGGTAGGGGGAGGCAAAAGATAACGTTTTTCACAATTTACGTTTGAGTTACGGAAAGATTACTTTGGAGGGCACAGGGTTTCATCATGGCGATAAAGGTTTAGAAAATAAGCACAACACATGGTGGGGATTAGGTAGCATCTGTGTAGTGAAAAGGTGTTTTATAATCACAGAGTGGGGAGGGGATTTAAAAAGCAATGTTGAAATGTTGAAGATGTAATGTAAAAAGTGATGGAAACATGTGAAATTTTTTTATATCGTAGATACCCCTGACGAAGCGTAAAGCGAAATGCATTGGGTGTGATGTAATGTTTGCATAATTCGGAGGACTCGAGATTCAGTACATGTTCATGTTTAAGCCTGGATAGGCAATCATGAAGCACTTACACGCATAAACTTAAATACATTTCGTATCCCTGGTGTGACAAAGAAGTTTGGATAAAGTTTGGAAATAAAATGGATTAAATATGGAATAACTATGGCTAAAGTGAATAATTTGGAACACTATGTGTATACGGCTGTGCAACTCATATATGACCAGCACGATGCGGGTCATTGTTCAAGTATGGATAGTATCAGTGTGCAAAAGGAGCGGAGCACACTCGAGTGCATGCACGCTAAACTAGATAAACTGTTACAAATAATCAGACAAAAGAAAAAAGAGGGTGTGCTTCAGATTCATGTTTGATGTATCGTGGCAAAACCGTTCCAACCTGGCAGCACCCCGCAGACAAATTGAAAAGCATAAAGGATTACAGGAAAGTCACGCCGAGGATCTCTTACTGAATTAATGGCAAGGATCAACAAAAAATCACGTGTGGACATTCTAATGGGACATTGTTATACAACTTTAAAATGCCACTATTTCACGGACATTTACCAAGATAGATGAGGGGAACGTGCGCGGTTGACGCAATAAGGAGGGGTTGAAGTTTTTTTTGGGGAGTGACACGATTGGGTGAAGGGAGTTCAAGGGGAGGGGTAAGACGGACACGCGAATAATGTACTAAGGAGTCACAGGTGGGTGGGTCACATAACTTTAAAAAAGAGTAGTTGCTAGGTGGACGGGTGAAACGGAGGTTAATACGGGAAGAGAAATGTAGAAGGCTGACATCAGGTACGAACGGGAATAGATGGCATAAGAGACCGGTGGGTCAGTATTGTGAGAGGGAGAAGGTTAAAGTTAGCGGGAATCTAAGAGGCACTGGGATCATAGCATTATATTTGTTTAAGGTAGGGGGAGGCAAAAGATAACGTTTTTCACAATTTACGTTTGAGTTACGGAAAGATTACTTTGGAGGGCACAGGGTTTCATCATGGCAATAAAGGTTTAGAAAATAAGCACAACACATGGTGGGGATTAGGTAGCATCTGTGAAGTGAAAAGGTGTTTTATAATCACAGAGTGGGGAGGGGATTTAAAAAGCAATGTTGAAATGTTGAAGATGTAATGTAAAAAGTGATGGAAACATGTGAAATTTTTTTATATCGTAGATACCCCTGACAAAGCGTAAAGCGAAATGCATTGGGTGTGATGTAATGTTTGCATAATTCGGAGGACTCGAGATTCAGTACCTGTTCATGTTTAAGCCTGGATAGGCAATCATGAAGCACTTACACGCAGAAACTTAAATGAATTTCGTATCCCTGGCGTGACAAAGAATTTGGATAAAGTTTGGAAATAAAATGGATTAAATATGGAATAACTATGGCTAAAGTGAATAATTTGGAACACTATGTGTATACGGCTGTGCAACTCGTATATGACCAGCACGATGCGGGTCATTGTTCAAGTACTAACAAATAATCTCTCAGAGGAAGGCAATTATTTTCTATTCAAATTTGGTCACCCCAAATATTTTAAAAAGATCAAATTTAAAGTCTTAATTGCAGCATGTAAAGCATGGATTTAAATGGAAATAAATCTTGGAATCCCATACTATAGTGACATGGCCTAAATTTAGAAATCTCCAAGGACTCCTCTGTGTCTGCGAGACAGTTTAGCAGTCCGACTTCTAACTGCGGGTATAGTAAGGTGGGGGCAGCTAGCTGAGCAAGTCTCTTTGGTATTATGAGACTTCCTACGGGGAAGCACGGAGCATAGACTGTCTAGATTCAAATGTTATCAATAAGCAAGCTGGTCTCGAATTTAGTCGAATTTAGGGATGGAATCTGAAATTGAGCATGAACTACAAAGTAATCTGACATATAGGAAGGAAGCTTCTAAGTGGACATATAGGAAGGAAGCATCTAAGTGGTATTGGGCCCTAGTACAGGGAGAGGATGGCCTCCCGACTCTACCGGAGGAGATTTGGAAGCTGTACATGCCGGGCTGCGACATTTTACACATATGGCAAGTATTAATGTGTACACTTTATCATCAGTTAAGTCTGCACCACTCAGGAGGAGTCATTCATTTACAGTATACAGGACACACTGGTCTCCTGAGAAGTTCTTAAAGATAGGTAGAGGCAAGAGTTGGTACTGTCCGAAGTGTGCGCTAGAGAACACGGATGATGTCCATCTCTTTTGGCAGTGCCCAGCTATCCAGTCCTTCTGGCAAGAAGTGGGGGAAGTATTGACTAGAATTGTGGGGGTGAACATTGAGGTAAGCCTTGCACTAATCAACTTTGGGATACTGGATAGAGATTAGGTCTGTCTCGGGAAGCTCAGATCCCAGTTAATCTTTATCTTAGTAGTTATTGCACGAAGATAAATATGCATAAAATGGATTTCTGAATCACAACCTTCTTGCGAGGGTTGGAAAGCCTCCACTAGACATATTCCTTGGCTTCACTGTTAATCTGGCTCAGCAGAGAGTGGAAAAATATTGTCACCTTTTTTCTTAAATGTTACTTTAAGTCACTTTTAGTAAAGGGGAAGGGCAGTAGAGTTGGTAGACTCACACTGGAGAACTCCAAGGATTAAAACACTGCCATGTTGTCTGGGTAAGTGCACCCACTTGCCAGTCCCCAAGCCTTCCCTTTTATAGATATTAGTCACCCATTAAGGTAGGCCCAAGGGCAGGGTGCATTGTAGGTAAAAGGTAGGACATGCCCTGATGTATGTGGCATGCCCTAATAGTGAATTACAGCCATTTTCGTTTTTCACTATTGCAAGGCTACCTGTTCCCCATAGACCAGAATGGGCAGTTTGATTATAACATCCTATAATCATAAATGACTCAGGGAACTAGGTAGAAATTCGAGTTAAGTATGCCTGAACCCAGAATTATAAAATACATCTTTTAGTGAAGTTGATTTTGACATTCTGTGTTTGAAAATACTACATTTAGAAAGTAGGTATTTTCCTGCCTAAAAATCCAAGCCTGCCTCTGCTAGGTTGTGTATTCCTCGTCTGCTTTTGAGTGACAGGGGCTGGGGGATTCCAGGAGACAGGGTGAGTCAGCACAGGACTTAATAGACCCACCTACATGTAGAGTGGTGGGAGGGGAGCACCTGGGACCTGAATAGGGCTGTGCCTGCCTTCCACAATGCTGGCTCCACCACCTGTGATTGGTCTGATGTCCCTGGCCTATACTGTCAAAGGAAGAGAAGGAGTCCTGTGAACAAAGTGCTCCAGGACTGACCAGAACTGGTTTGGGTTAGGTACAGACACTCTCTGCCTTCAGAGACAAAGGATTTTGGTGTATAAAAGGGGGGACCCAGACCCCAGAATTTTAGATCACTTCTTGGAATCAAGACAAACCTTTGCTGTGGAGAAGAACCAGGAACCTGAAGGAGGAGACTACCCCTATGCTGCGTGTTGTTAGGGTTGGCCTGCAGTGGTTGCTTTATTGCCAAAGAAAGGAGAAAAGTGACTAAGTGTGTTTTCATCATGTAGAGGAAGATCTCCAAGGTCTTGAACTTGAGCTTGCCTCCTGCCTGAAGTCTCAGGGATACAAGACTTCACCCCTTCTGCTTGCCTGCATTAAGAACTGTGGTTTTAGCTGCTGCAGAAGGAAATTGCAATACCGATGCCGGCGTGCGACGCCGTCTTCTGCACGGAAGCCGTGAGCGCTGCTCCGACTTGCACTTAAGACCCAACGCCGGCCGCCGTGCCACATCGGTGCCAGCGAGCGACACTGTAACCTGCTCGAAGCCGTGAGCGCTGCTCAGACTTGTGCTGTGGTCCTGATGCCTGCTGCTGACCCGCATCAACTCCGAAGCTGACATTGACATCACGGAGCCGATCCTCGATGTGGGTGACCGAGAATCCATTGACAGCACGACATCGTAAGGAACCGTGGTTAAGGCTCCATCGTGACGTCACCTCCCCAACACAGTAAGGAACCGTCGTCTCACCTCCCCTGCGCTACAGTAAGGAACCGAGTCTACACCTCCCCTGGTGTCATAAGGAACCGACGCCGTGCAGCGCCAACCAAGCCGCACCTCCCCGATGCTGTGAGCTGTCTGTTTTTCATCGCTGTCCAAGGTACTGTTCTTTGGGGGTCTGTTTGACTCCGGATTGACACCGCACACTTCGCGGTTGACGCCGTACTTTGGCATTTCTCCTGTCACATCATGATAACTCACATTGGAGTTAGCTGTTGCTGGAGCTTGATTTTAAGTGAACAACCTATTTTTGAGGATATCTTGGGTACAGTATTGTGGATTTTAGTTGTTTGATCTAGTGTTAAGTCTATATAAAAATACTTATTTTTGTAAATCAACCTGTGTGGTGTCCATCTGTAGTGTTGTCACTGTATTACTGTATGTGTTCACAAATGCTTTACAGATGGGAGGAGCTTAGCGCGCATCCAAGATGGTCGCGTGAGCACAGGGCTCCCGAGACCCTCCCCGCCTCCCGCATATATCCTGTCACTAATCCTGATGCAGACGACGGGTTATTAAGGACATGACCCTGCTGACATAAAAACTCTTTTCAGGAATCGATTTGGATGCCGGGAACCGGACTTACTCCACTCCGAAAGTTGACGGCCTACACCGAGGAGCAGCCTGGGACTCGAGTCCCCGAGATTCCCTGAAGGCAATTGAATAACAACGGCCAGTGGAAGTTGACTTGTGCCCTTGAAGTACTTTCAGTTTCATTTTCGGATCCTGTTTACTGAAACCAGCCGCCATCTGACTCCGTTGGCCCATGGTCTAACTTCGGGTTGTACACTTGCCCGCTGCGTCTCGTATCTAGACTCTTCTAAGCCTGACTTGTGAGGAGCCATTCACACCAGGTCCCAAAGGCCCCTCCGGGGCGCGTCGCTCAACATGGCGAGCAAGCCAGAAAGCGAGAAACGGACGACTAAAGTCATGCACCGAGGGGGCGCCATTCAATCAAATATTATGGACCAATACACTCGCCCAAAAGGGTCCCCCAGTGGTGTTGGTAAAACCTCGGATGAGACCGGAGATGGCTCCTTAGTGACGGAGGAGTTGACTCTGCGAGACGTCATGGACGCCATTGCGAGCATGAAGACGTCCATGGGCCAGCAATACGAGACATTGGCTCTAAAGCTTGACACGGTGACTATCGATGCCAACTTGATCAGGACCGATCTGGCGAAGACCAATGAACGGATCAAGTCTTTGGATATCAAGACCGCCAGCCTTACAACCGACATGTCCGATCTCCAAACAGAGGTTCGTAATCTACGATCCTCTACTGATATGTGTGCCCGCCGGCTGGAGGACTTCGAAAGTCGAGCAAGGCGCAACAACGTACGTATCATCGGGGTTCCGGAGAAGTCCACCGAGTTGACTACGGATCTCCTTGTGGAGGACCTTGATATTGAATCATCTGGCCCCTAAAGGCCTCAGTAACTTTTTTGCAGTTGAACGCGCCCACAGAGTTCAGGGTGGGAAACATAAACCGGGCGCCCCAACACGGCCCATAATTGCCAGAATTTTCAATTGTAGGGATAGAAACGCTATCCTGCAGGCATCGCAGGCCAATGGCCCCACGAAATTCGAGAATGTGACGGTTGGCTTCTATCCAGACTTCACTCAATCTGTACAGAAGCAGAGGATGGGATTCATGGGGGTGAAACAGAGATTGAGAGACATGGGCTTGAAATATGCTATGCTCTTTCCTGCTCGACTACGCGTCGAATACAATGAACGGACGCTCTTCTTTGATCGGCCTGAGGTTGTTAGTGACTGGCTTGATACTCTACCGACACATCGAGACCACCCGGAACAATCGGGATGCGCAGAAGGTGACCCATTGGAACAGGAGTAGGGAGTGATGACCGGCACATGCAGTATACGGACTTTGCAGCAGTAGTTTGATGACTTTTTGTGTTTGTACATACAATCGTATATACCCAGAGGCGGTAGGGGAGACGGGACTCTTCCTCCTTCCGGGGTTCCTTCTTCTTTTTGTAGACTAGTTTCATGTTAGGGCGACAGGCACACTGCAAGTTGGGGTGGCTATTTGGTCTAACGCAGGGGTGCAGGGTGGGGGGTGTGTTCGGGGAATTTCTTCGGGGGTGGGGGGCGGGACTTCGTTTTATTTTGTTTTTTTAGAGGGAACGTATCACTGCATATTTTGACTTTGGTGTCCGTTTCGCTGTGGGAGGGAGTCTGCCTTCATTTTTGGGATGGGGGTAGGGGGTTGAGGGTACTAAGTTGGAATGTTACGGCTTGGGGGACAGGATAAAACAGGGGATAGTACTACAGTTTTTGAAACATCTTTCCCCTGATGTAGTGTTGCTGCAGGAAACGCATTTGATAGGGAACACATGCCACGCAATGAATAGGCGAGGTTATCGTCTAGTCGCACACTCGGGATTCACTACTGGGTCAAGGGGGGCAGGTGTTCTTATTAGGAGCTGCCTCCCCTTGGGAATAGATGATACTATCCTAGACGATAGGGGACGGTATGCTGCTATCCCGGGCAGGTGGGAGGGGAAGACGATTTCCATACTCTCTGTGTATGTTCCGCCAGGTCTACAAACTACGACATTTGCTGATTTGGGTAAAGTGGTGTTGGGGCTCCCCAAAGGGATTTTAGTGGTGGGTGGAGACTTCAACTCTGTTTTCTGTGGTAGAGAGGACCGCAGCCCCCCTAGGGATCTTGCGAGATCGCAATCTTGGCAGGGTAACTTCCTGGAGACACTGGGTGTGGTGGATTGTTGGAGGCTGATGCACCCTGGACAGGCATAATACACTTTTCGCTCTGGTGCACACGGGAGCCTTGCTAGGCTTCATTATGTCCTTATGCCGGCGGTGCAGGCCGTCTCAGTGAGAGAGGTTAGACACCTAGCCAGGGGTATTTCGAACCACTGCCCACTGTGGCTCTCCATTGATATTCAGCTGGGAGCCGGGGGTCGGGTGGCCCCGATTATTCCCATGTAGCCAAGTTCTGAGCTGGGATGGTGCAGTGAGCTAAAAAACGGTGATGGATCAAGCCCTGATCTGTTGACTGCGTAAGAGTGTTCTGCTTAATTCGGAGGCTCTGTCCATCACCACCCCCTTTTCTGACCCGAATAATCCCTGGCATCTCCATAATCCTAAAACTCGGGCGGGCGTGGTTAAGTCTATTGATCATTATTTCACTGAAAATGTGGGGTCGGTGTCCTCCTCTATCTCACTATGGGAAGCCTTCAAGACGGTAATCCGTTGTCAAGCACTGTCGTTGACTGCTTGTGCAAAGAAAAGAAAGAATGAGGAGGTAGTACGGCTAGAAGCTGAAATCACTGACTTGGAAGGAGAGTTGGAGTCTGGTGTTACGCAGGATAAGCTACACGCCCTAAACCTTAAAAAGTTTGATTATAGAGCTCTGGTGACTGATGCGGCCAAGGCTATGAGCCGTGAGCAACAGGTGCGACTGTATGATGTTGGAGATAAAGCGGGGAAGCTGATTGCCTGGTTGGATAAAAAGGAAAGACTGAATCGTGTTGTGCCTGTTATAGAGAGAGCGGATGGAGTGCAAGTTGTTGACCCTGTGGAGATAGTGGAGGGTTTCGCACACCATTTCCAAAAGGTGTATGCGCCAGTCTCAGACAGACCGGAGGAGGACTCGCATTTGTTGCTTAGAGATTTCACATTGCCTTGCTTGTCCGATTCTGACAGAGAGCTTATGGAGGCGGAATTTTCCAACGATGTAATAGCGCCCGCTATTCACTCCATCCGCTCGGGAAAAGCTATGGGCCCAAATGGTATCCCCATTGAACTGTATAAATTGTGTCCGGATAAAATAGCGCCGTATCTCCGTGAGATGTTTCTGGAATCGCGAGATGTCGGGCCCCTTCCCCGAGACCAGAGACTTGCGTCCATTGTTGTAATTCATAAAGAAGGGAAACCCCGGGACCTATGTGCGTCTTACAGACCAATATCACTTTTAAATGCTGAACCCAAGGTCTTGGCAAAACTACTGGCAAATCGGCTAATAAAGGTGATCAGCGACCTGATGCACCCGGATCAGTCCGGGTTTATTCCTCACGGCAACACCGCGCTGAACCTGCGTCGTCTTCATGACGTCCTGGCGAGAGCGGAGTCATTGCGTGAGCCGGCCATCTTGGTCTCTTTGGATGCCACGATGGCCTTCGATACTGTGGAATGGCCATATTTGTGGGCTGCTCTCGCGAAGTTCGGTTTTGGCCCAGGGTTTATCGGTTGGGTTAAACTCCTTTATGAGGAACCGCTGGCCCAGGTGGTGGTTAACAGCAGAGTCTCGGAATCCTTTGTTCTCAGGAGGGGTACCCGACAGGGGTGCCCTTTATCTCCATTGCTCTTCACGCTCGCTTTAGAACCCCTGGCTGCTTGGCTACGGTGGGATCCATCGCTTAAGGGTATCAGGTGGACCCCCGACTTTGAAGACCGCATATCGCTATATGCAGATGACATTCTGTTATACCTCACTTCCCCGCGGAAGTCACTGGGGTACTGTTTCATGTACTTAGCTCATTCCTAAAGAACTCCGATCTAGTGATCAATCGGGCTAAATCTAGTGCTTATGCGCTCACCGGGGATGTACCCCCCTTGCCGCGTATCTGCCCGATACAGATATCGCAGACTGGTTTTAAATATTTGGGGATTTTCATATCGCTGGACCCTGCGGTTCGATATGAACGTAACCTGCTTCCTCCGCTTCTTCGGCTTAAATCCTACGTAGCGGCTTGGTGTGGCCTGCGGTTGTCCCCAGTCGGGAGGGCAGATCTTTTCAAGATGATGTCCCTACCTCGATTTCTATATGCCCTCCAAAATACGCTCGATCTCGTACCTGCCAGTTACTTTCATGAGATTGAGAGCCTACTGAGGCAGTTGATATGGGGCGGGCGTCCTCGCATTGCCCTAGCGAAATTGACACTGCCCTGGTACGATGGGGGCATTGCGTTACCGGACATCAAACGTTATTACTGGGCATCTCAATTGAGTGCAATCAATCATGCCATGTACGGCCCTATGCCAAATCCCGCATTTGAAATGGATAAATGGCAGATGCGGGGAGGGAACTACAACAGGGCGTTATACTCCAAATCGACTGGCAGGAAACTAACAGGACCCACCGGGTCGCGGTGCGGGTGTGGGGTAGCGCGAACGTGGCAATGGGGTGGTCAGACAGATTGACACGAGCGACCCCGCTTTACGTAGCTGAAAGATTGGGTAGCTTGTGGACAATGAAGGGCTTCGAGAAGTGAGACCTCATCGGCATCAGTAGTGTCGGGGATCTTTGGGTCAAGCATAGGATCAAGACTTTTGAAGAACTGGGGTCGGAATATGGGCTCAGCGATAGGGAGCATTTCCATTATATGCAGATCCGTCACGCATTTGGTTCGGTTTTCCCGGCCGGGACCGTGATCCCGGAATCTTCTCCTCTCGAAGATAGAGTGCTTGACGGACACGTTCCGGATAGCACTCTTTCCTTAATATATAAAAACTTATTAACCATCGAACAGATTTACTTCTGCAGCTTCGAGAAGCTTGGACCGGGGATGGACTGGAGTTGGATGATGAGGATTGGCAGGCTGCGATATCTTCCCCTAAAGAGGTCGAGATTCCGGCCCGTCTCCGGCTGGTGCAATTAAAGATCCGACATCGTATCTATATAACAGGTCCTGCGCATGGGTTATTCTGTGGATGGGTTGTGTAAGCGTGGGTGTGGTTTGATGGGTACCTTTCTCCATGTCATATGGGAGTGACCTGAGGTGGTTGTGTTCTGGAACCGTGTGCATGCTGTCATGGAAGAAGTTACGGGAGTTTCGTTGTTGCCTGAAGCCCGACGCCGTTTATTGAATGTATGGAAACCCAATGATTATAATGTGGCACAGACGCAATGGGCTACCCTTGGGAACATGGTAGCTAAAAGAGACATAGCACAAATGTGGGGGTCCCAAAGAGCACCTACGATTTCAGCTTGGCAAGAAAACACGGACTGGTGCATGTTTAGGGAAAAAACGTGTATGTTGCACATGGCAGACCTATGAAGTGGGGGAGAATATGGAATCAATGGAACCTATACCGAGGGGAGATCTGTACTCCTCCTTTTGTAGATACCCCGGAAATGTCGCAGTCCCCATAGCCCAACATTCCCTGTACTGTATAGAGTCTTGCTGACGCTGTGATCACTCGCTCCCGCCCCCCCCTCCCACTATTTCATCCACTAACATTGCATCTATTGTTTCTTGATACGGCTCTCCCCCCGGGACGGGCTCTCACCGCATAGTCTCTTTTGCCTCATTTGTTATTTGGTCTTTCTTTCTTATTGTTTATTTATGTATATTTAAAATGCAAAACCTTAACCTTATCCTGTGAAATATCATATGACTTTTACGAACAGTATGCTGAATCGCTGCCGGGCCCCCGGGCTGTCGACTGAAGAGCTGTGTATCAGTGCAATACTAAGTTTCTGTTTTGTTTTAGCGACGGCCGGCCCCAGTGGTTGAAGCCCCGCAAATGTATTGCTGCAAATGAAAATATAGGTTTTCAAAAAAACAAAAAACAAAAAAATTTAAAAAAAAGGCTGAGATAAGCCTGTCTGCTCATGCCAAGCTGCCAAGTGGGTGAGCAGGAGTTATTTTAGCAGTGCAGCCCCTTACCCTGACTAGACGCAAGGGTCCCTATTTGGTCAAAGGTACCCACCTCTGCCAATTAGAGACCCCCAAATCTAACATGTCACCAAACACCCACTGTTCTGTCACATTGTTTTGGATTTTTTTTATATACGATTAGATACATTGACCAGTTGATGTGTTTTCCATATTGATTGTGACCACTGTCCTTTACGCCTAAGCTTATCCAAGGTCCCAGGTGACCCTCCGGTTCCCTTGTTATTAATATCCTATTGGGAGAACTGTTCACTGTCGTCCCAGCAGATGGGAGACGAAAGGGAAAAAGCACTTCAAAAGGTGGAGTATCCTGGTTCACCCCTTCCTGTCGCTCTGCAAATTGTAAACTTATCAGAGCAGTGAAATCCAAGGATGCCAACCTCATAAAACTTGCCAGGAAAAGCTATTGGAAGGCACTAACCACGGCTAGGCTTGAGCACGAAACTCAATTCTGGATTGACCTAAAAGCGGCAAGCTCCAGGAAAGACTCGAAGGGCTTTTGGGACCTGGTGAGATTGAAAAACAAACCCGAAGACTCCCTCATGACTTGTAACATTACTGGAGAGGTGTGGTTTGCTCATTTTTCCCAGCTCTATTCACCAACTGGGGGTCCCACATCCAGCCCCATGGTCCAACTGCCCGGCGTTCACTCTCACCCCAATAGCTCAGTACTCAATGAGGCTGATCTTTTTACTACCAAAGAAGTTGAGGGGGCAATCAAATGTCTGGTCCCGAACAAGGCTGCGGAGCCCGACGGAATCCCAGGCGACTTATTAAGGGTCAGCACACCTGAGTGGAGCAGTCTAATCGCCGCACTTCTGAATGCTGTTCTGATGGGCGGGTCCCTCCCGGACTCATGGAAGGGAGCGGAGGTCGTCCCTATTTTTAAAAAAGGGACCCGGGACGACCCTGCGAACTATTGCCCAATCAGTTTGCTTGATTCTACGCAGAAGATAGCGGGCAAAGTAGTCCTAGGGAGGATTCAACAGTGGATTGAGGAGGAAAACATCCTCTCGGACTATCAGGCGGGGTTTAGATCAGGCACTGGTACTATCGAGCAAACATTTCGGCTCTTAATGATCCTCTGGAAAGTGGTTGTCCTGGGTAAGGGCAGCTTGTACCTTGCCTTTATAGACTTACGACCTGCGTTCGATTTAGTCCCACGAGACCAACTGTGGCGCGTTTTGGTCACAATGGGCATTCCCCAGCACTTACTATATATGCTCATAAAACTACATGAGGACAATTTTGCTCAGATCAAGTGGGGAGACCAGGGCCAAAAAACACCTTGTATCCCTGTGAATAGGGGAGTCCGGCAGGGTTGCGTCCTTGCCCCCACTCTATTTTCCTTATACGTTAATAGAGTGGTGGAGCATCTTCTTAAACATCCTGCTGACGCACCTTCCCTGACTGGCAGGAAAATCCCTACTCTCCTCTTCGCAGACGATACCCTCCTGATCTCAAAAACACCAGTAGGTCTGCAACGCCTACTCACTGGCTTTAAGGACTTCTGCGACGCAAGGGGTCTATCAATAAATGTGAGCAAAACCAAGTTCCTGGTCCTGAACGCCCGGAAGAAATCTGTCATCCCACCATCTCTGGACTCTGTCCCACTTGAAAGGGTAAAGGAGTTTGACTATTTGGGCATTCGTCTAGGTGATTCAATGAGTTGGCAACCCCACCTACAAAAGGCATTGCTGGCCCACAAGAAGGTGGTAGGGGCACTTTTGAAAGAACAACGGGCCTCGGTTCTCAAACCCATTGGTCCTGTATTGGACATCTACAGGGCAAGGGGGGTGAGCGCAGCCCTTTATGGATCCGAACTATGGGGCATTCAGAACACAGACCTCTTGACCAGAGCGGAAAACAAATTTCACAGAGACCTTCTGGGCCTGCGGTACAGCACTCCTGTCCTTCCAATCCTTCTAGACGCAGGTACCCGTCCCATAGGGGATCAGGCGAGGTTGCGCCCCCTCCTCCTCTGGGCACGTATCTGGAGAGTACCAGAATTGTCTAGCTATGCTGATGGTCTAAGGGAACTACTCTTAACACCTGGTTGGTCCAAAATCCGTTGGCTCAAGGAAGTCAAGCGTCTTCTCATCGAACTGGGCCTTGAGGATGCGTGGGCTAACAGATCCGCCCCGCCCAAACAGACATTAAAGACGTTATATTGGTCATGGGTGATGGACACCAGAAATTGCAATTCCAAACTCTGTAGAACTTCTGTCGAATTTCTCTTGATCAAGGATGTCCCCTACTGTGAACCATACTTAGACCTGATCACTAAATCTTGGAACAGGGCACTATACATCAAATTTAGGTTGGGGTTACTGCCAGTGGGGAAATTGATTGCCAGCTGGAGGGCATCGTCGCATTTATCTTCATTTTGTCCTTTTTGTAGCAGTAGGATAGAGTCTGTGCCCCACTTACTTTTCGAGTGCCCAGCCTATTTTGCCCCGCGCCGCATCTGCTTAAAGTCTTTGTGTAGGAGCCTCGTAACTAGATCCCATCTTGAGGCTCTACAAATTTTAAGATCTGACCCCCGCCCTCTGTTTGCTATCTGTCTCGCTAAATTCTTGGCTTGGGCATGGCGGATCCGATCACTGAAGCTACCAACAGTACCCCAATAGCTAGCTGCCTATCCCGTACCAATGTCCATATCGTCTCCATGTAAATAATGAAATGAAATGTTTTAACATTGTACTGTGTTTTTTAATACATATGTGCTTTTGTAATGGTTTTTAAGATATGTGCTATATATCGAAATAAAGCTTGTTTCAATCAATATCCTATTTTTTATATGTGAAAAGCGTGAAGAAAACAATGAATGTATTCCTTTTTTGCATTTTTCCTACTGCAGCTGGGGTTGTTAAATGTAATTAATTAATTAATTGATTAATTCTATAATTGATATTCCCATTGACAACAGAAGCTCCCTACCAAAGACGCATGAGATCTGGACTCCATGAATACAAATTCCAGCCGGTTTTATTCCTTTGAGCTCAACGTGGCCTGAACCAAAAATGGCAGCACTGACACTGCAGCTTTTGTTTTTAATCTTGTGAGACTTTAGGTGCACATATTTGGGTCAGGTCATCTCGATCTGTAAAAGAATAAAGACTATAAAGCTGCCTTTTCAGTGCTAGGCTTGCGCTGTCCCTGCACACTAAAAACAGAATTTTAATTTCATGTGCAGCAGTAAAAAAAGATTGCTTTGTGTATAGCATCCACGTGTTGCACGATATATTATTTGTGTGACACAAATTGTAAGGATTCATTGTAGTTTTATAAAATAGTTCCATATACATTGCACTGGAAGCACTCCCAAGTTGGCAGAATGCTACAACAAACCGCCAATAGCATGAGGTGGGAGATGTTTGCTCATCTGAGTCCCACTGTATGTGCAGTGCGTAACGATAAAAGCTCTGGCAGACAGCTAAAGCTGTGAAGCCTGATGTAAAATTAATCTGCTCTTTTGCCATTAGTTGCGAGTATAGGGCTATGAAAGAACAAGGATTATATTGCTATGTTGTGTTATTGCAAGGCGAAGCTTGCAGGATCAATTTGTCTGTGAATGTCGTTTGAATGATAAAACTAAGCTCCCAATGGTTAGTCTGCAACCAGATTAATATTTGAAATATTTCTTTTGCATACTCTCTTTGCAAAAGGAGAGGTGAACTGAGTATTCAAGAACTACTGGTGGAATATGGGTTGAGAGCTTGGAGTAGTGTATAGACTAAAGATACTATAAGGTTTTATGAACCAAACAGCTGTTACCATCAACAGCTGCATTAAGCTAGTAGGACTGCCTGGCTTTAAGATTTGTAATGATTTTTAGAGATTTCTTTTCATTGTGAATTTCCTTGTATGAATTTTGATGTATTGCCCTTCGTATCCAATATGGATTGATTAGTGAATTTCTTGCAAACCATAGGTATGGAGCGAGAGCTGCAGGAACATGTTAAAATGTGGGTTTGTGGTCATTTGTTCATTGCTCTTATGGTAGGAGATGAAATTAATGGATTTTAGAGAGGATTTTGACTTTTTTGCAATAGGCTGAGAAGAGGTTGTCTGAAAATAAATCAATAGCAAAGCATGATATTGGAGGCTTGTACAGCCAGAACATTTCCATATCATGATTTACTTGAGCTTTCAGAAATGCTAACAGCTGGCTGTGTAGTCAGCAAATGCCCTTTAACATTTTCAAATCAATCTTCCTTCCTACCCCCTCTCCGAATTATTTATATTGTGATAAGCTGGTTTCTTGTATTTATCTTATCACTGGTTGCTCAAAATAGGCTCCCAGTCACACAAGACCAAAGTATAATTTCTCTGATATGATATCAGGGCGCAAGACAAATGCAACTAATCCCATGTAGCGCTACTCTACTTTTTTTAACGGAATGGTAAAGGTGGAATGGGACAGCAGGACCTAAGCAGAAATCACTGGTTCTTGTATTATTATGCTTTATGAAGAGAGGCAGAGCTCGCTATATAACTGTTCCTATTTCCCAGCTGTCACTCGTTAACAAGATATCCTAGCTTTCAGAACTATATATGTCAAATGTTAATATATTATGGGCCAGATGTAGGTGGCTAAATACCGGTCGGTAACGCCGAAATTCGAAAAAAATCAGCGTTACCGACCGGTATTTACCCATGTTCGATGTAGGTATTACCGAATGCCATCGGTAATAAGGAATCAGTAAAAATAAGGGATACCAGTTACCGATTCCTTATTTACCGATCGGCAGACACCGAAACACTAAAATACCAAATCGGTAAATAAGAAATCGGTAATAAATCGCAAATGGGATGTACCAAAAATCAGTAATACCGAATTTACTAAAAATCGGTATTTAAGAATCGGTAATTACCTCTGACTCAAAGCAGGTGGTAATCAGGTGCACTGCATAAAAACAGCCCCAAAATGCAACAGTGTGAACACAATGGCGGCCCTCTACGTTATAGCAAGGCGGCTATGTTTGCGAGCAGCAGAACTGAGCGTCTGGAGACAGGAAGAGCGTGTGTACAGACTGCGTGTCACACTGTTCCAAATGACTGAGGCAGAAATACACGAGAGGTACAGGCTACACCCACAAACCATCCTAGACCTGATACGGGACCTGTACCCATTCCTGGAGCATTAGACACCAAGGGCGCAGTGCCATACCAACACATGTGCAGGTGCTAGTCTGTAGCCTGCACCTACTTGCATCAGGAAGTTACCAGGGTGTGATAGCTGTAGCAGGTGGTGTGTCACAGAGTTGCCAGTCCCATTTCTTCAACTCTTTCCTGGATGCCATGATGCAGAGAATGCATCACTACATTATCTTCCCCAACACACAGGCGGAACTGCAGAAGACAAAGCTGGATTTCTACCAAAAGGCACAGTTCCCACATGTAATAGGGTGCATTGATGTGATCCACATACCAATCTGCCCACATGCTGCTACAGAATACATAGAATGCAACCGCAAATCCATGAATTCCATTAAAGTGCAGGTGATATGTGATGCAGACAACTTCATCACTGACTTCGTGGCCAAATTTCCAGGGAGTACCCATGACTCCTACATATTCAGGAACAGTTGGATCTACACACGTCTGGCTGGTGGTGAATTCGGAGAAGGATACCTGCCTGGTAAATCAATGTTACAGAAAAGGGGGTGGTGATGAACAGAGTGTCTGAATTAAGCAGACCACTCTTACCCAGTCCAAAGATCAGGGCTTGATCCATCACCGTTATTTATCTCACTGCACCATCCCAGCTCAGAACCTGGCTATATGCAAATCAGTCTGTCCCTGGCCCGGTGCATCATGGGAACAAAGCAGACTAAACTACCAAGCCAATTCTTCACCAGAAAGGAGACAAGCTACCGGGGACCGGTTTCTGGCATTTCAGCCGTCTTCGGCCCGGCTTGCTTGAATCCTGATGGTGCAGTGAGAAAGGGACTCATGTCTGAGTATACCCTGCCACACCTATAGTGGCCAAAAACGACACAGAAAAGGGGGTGGTGATGAACAGAGTGTCTGAATTAAGCAGACCACTCTTACCCAGTCCAAAGATCAGGGCTTGATCCATCACCGTTATTTATCTCACTGCACCATCCCAGCTCAGAACCTGGCTATATGCAAATCAGTCTGTCCCTGGCCCAGTGCATCATGGGAACAAGGCAGACTAAACTACCAAGCCAATTCTTCACCAGAAAGGAGACAAGCTACCGGGGACCGGTTTCTGGCATTTCAGCCGTCTTCGGCCCGGCTTGCTTGAATCCTGATGGTGCAGTGAGAAAGGGACTCATGTCTGAGTATACCCTGCCACACCTATAGTGGCCAAAAACGATACAGAAAAGGGGGTGGTGATGAACAGAGTGTCTGAATTAAGCAGACCGCTCTTACCCAGTCCAAAGATCAGGGCTTGATCCATCACCGTTATTTATCTCACTGCACCATCCCAGCTCAGAACCTGGCTATATGCAAATCAGTCTGTCCCTGGCCCAGTGCATCATGGGAACAAGGCAAACTAAACTACCAAGCCAATTCTTCACCAGAAAGGAGACAAGCTACCGGGGACCGGTTTCTGGCATTTCAGCCGTCTTCGGCCCGGCTTGCTTGAATCCTGATGGTGGAGTGAGAAAGGGACTCATGTCTGAGTATACCCTGCCACACCTATAGTGGCCAAAAACAATACAGAAAAGGGGGTGGTGATGAACAGAGTGTGTGAATTAAGCAGACCACTCTTACCCAGTCCAAAGATCAGGGCTTGATCCATCACCGTTATTTATCTCACTGCCCCATCCCAGCTCAGAACCTGGCTATATGCAAATCAGTCTGTCCCTGGCCCAGTGCATCATGGGAACAAGGCAGACTAAACTACCAAGCCAATTCTTCACCAGAAAGGAGACAAGCTACCGGGGACCGGTTTCTGGCATTTCAGCCGTCTTCGGCCCGGCTTGCTTGAATCCTGATGGTGCAGTTAGAAAGGGACTCATGTCTGAGTATACCCTGCCACACCTATAGTGGCCAAAAATGATACAGAAAAGGGAGTGGTGATGAACAGAGTGTCTGAAGCGTGGAAGGGTATACTCAGATGTGAGTCCCTTGCTCATTGCACCATCAGGATTCAAGCAAGCCGGGCCGAAGACGGCTGAAATGCCAGAAACCGGTCCCCGGTAGCTTGTTTCCTTCCCAGTATAAGAATTGGCTTGGTAGTTTGGTCTGCCCTGTTCCCATGATGCACTGGGCCAGGGTCAGACTAATTTGCATATAGCCAAGTTCTGAGCTGGGATGGTGCAGTGAGCTAAAAAACGGTGATGGATCAAGCCCTGATCTTTGGACTGGGTAAGAGTGGTCTGCTTAATTCAGACACTCTGTTCATCACCACCCCCTTTTCTGAATCATTTTTGTCCACCATAAGCGTGGAAGGAGATACTCAGATGTGAGTCCCTTGCTCATTGCACCATCAGGATTCAAGCAAGCCGGGCCGAAGACGGCTGAAATGCCAGAAACCGGTCCCCGGTAGCTTGTTTCCTTCCCAGTATAAAAATTGGCTTGGTAGTTTGGTCTGCCCTGTTCCCATGATGCACTGGGCCAGGGTCAGACTAATTTGCATATAGCCAAGTTCTGAGCTGGGATGGTGCAGTGAGCTAAAAAACGGTGATGGATCAAGCCCTGATCTTTGGACTGGGTAAGAGTGGTCTGCTTAATTCAGACACTCTGTTCATCACCACCCCCTTTTCTGAATCATTTTTGTCCACCATAAGCGTGGAAGGGTATACTCAGATGTGAGTCCCTTGCTCATTGCACCATCAGGATTCAAGCAAGCCGGGCCGAAGACGGCTGAAATGCCAGAAACCTGTCCCCGGTAGCTTGTTTCCTTCCCAGTATAAGAATTGGCTTGGTAGTTTGGTCTGCCCTGTTCCCATGATGCACTGGGCCAGGGTCAGACTAATTTGCATATAGCCAAGTTCTGAGCTGGGATGGTGCAGTGAGCTCAAAAACGGTGATGGATCAAGCCCTGATCTTTGGACTGGGTAAGAGTGGTCTGCTTAATTCAGACACTCTGTTCATCACCACCCCCTTTTCTGAATCAGGTAAATCAATGTGAAACACCCTGATGAATGTATTGGTGACTCCAATTAATAGCACTTTCTTTCCCATTTTGGTGCCAGCGCATATGCCGTGCGGTCATTTATCCTAACTCCATACCTCCACCCTTCCACCGCAAGTGAGAGGAGATACAATGCGACACATAAAAGCACACGCAACATTGTGGAGCGCACCTTTGGACTACTAAAAAGCAGGTTCTGTTGCCTCCACAAAACTGGAGGTGCACGTCAGTTCTGCCCCATCATCTGCTGCAAAATAATAGCAACATGTGCAATGCTGCATAACCTTGCCACAAAGAAAGGAACAGCAGTGGAACTAACTGACTCTGAGGACGAGGGTGAGGACTGTCCAGAGCACAGCGCAGCAGGCGTGGCAGCAGCACCGGATGGACTAAGATAACACACAACTATTTCTTAGTAAGTAAGGAGACAGAGCCAGTTACTGTATGTGACGATGGTGTTTAATGGTCATAGCACACCACCACAACTTAAAGTGTGTTACATGTTAGGCCTAAATCAAATGCAATGTGCATGCAAAAAATGGGTTACATCACCCAATTGAGTAAAACCATGTTATGGCTGGCTCTACTTCCTGCGCCCATTCGCTGCACTGCCGCGTTCCTTCGCCCCACTGTCCGCACTGCCAGTCTGTCCAGTGGCAGTGCTGTGGCATTCGCTGCACGGATTCTCAGAACTCTCTTCACTAGCTGCCCTGCCCCCCCTCTTGCCCTTCTTAACGCTTCTTTGGCTCTGGGTTCCTGTCCTTCATCTTTCAAATCTGCTATAGTTCTTCCCGTTCTTAAAAAACTGGTCTGGATCTCTCTCTTCTTTCTAATTTTAGGCCTATCTCTCTTCTCCCTTATCTGGGCAAGATCCTTGAAAGCTATGTCACATCATGTCTGTCCACCTATATCGAGGAGAACCACCTCCTGGCTTCCCATCAGGCGGGTTTTCGCCCAGGCCATTCCACGGAGACAGTGGTCCTCGCGGTCCTGGACGAACTCAAGGGGAAAGCTGATATCAACCTCCCCCAAGCCCTGGTCCTCCTCGATCTGTCCGCTGCGTTTGACACGGTCGATCATTCCATCCTTCTCGACCGTGTCAGCGCAGCGGGCATCCGGGGCGCTGCCTTCTCTTGGCTTGCGTCCTTTCTTCAGGGTAGGTCCCAAGCGGTCCACCTCTCAGGTTTCTCCGCTCCTCCTCGCTCGGCTACCTGTGGGGTCCCGCAAGGCTCTTCCCTTTCCCCTCTTCTTTTCAATCTTTATATCCACCCTCTTATCATTTCTCTTCTCGAGCTGGGGGTCTCTGTGTATAACTACGCGGATAACCTCCACCTCGTCTTCGATCTCTCATCCCCTTCTGATTCTCTCCCTAAGTTCTGCTCCACCTTAGTTTTCATATCCAAATGGATGAGCATCAATCACTTGAAGCTCAATCCAGACAAGACGGAGCTTGTCCTCACGGGTGGTCCCTCAAACCCTTGGTCCGCGGTTCACTGGCCCCCTTCCTTTGGTTCCCCCCCTTCACCGGTTTCCTCTGTTCGGACCCTGGGCATCAAGGTCAGCCATGACCTGTCCATGCATGCCCTAATTAGCTCCGTCGTATCCTCTTGTTTTCTGTCCCTCCGCCTCATCCGTAAGATTTCTCGGTTTTTCTCTGCGGACGCCCTCAAAACCATAGTCATGGCTCTTATCACTTCCCGCCTTGACTATGGAAATGGCCTGTACGTGGGCATACCCGCTTATGAAACCCGCCGTCTTCAGGCCATTCAAAGTCAGGCAGCCCGCCTCATTCTTCGTCTCCCCAAATCTTCCCACATTACCCCTGCACTCAAGTCCCTTCATTGGCTCCCTGTGCACCTTAGATCTTTTTTTAAATTGGCCTGTCTGGCCTTTCGGGCTCACACCCGCTCAGCTCCTCTCTTTATCAGATCTCTCATCATTCCTCACGCCCCCAGCCGCACTCTCCGCTCCTCCTCTCTTTCCCTTCTGCATACCCCTCGCTTCCATAAATCCAGAACGGGGGGCACCCGATTTTCGGTTCTGGCCCCCCGGTTCTGGAACAGTCTCCCTCTTTCCATCCGTTCTATCCCCATCTATACTCATTTCCGTAAAGCTCTCAAAACTTTCCTGTTTTCCCAGGCATTTCCCTGCTAGTCTCCCTGGGTCCCCTCTGTGAGTCTGGTCAAGTCCCCAGCGCCAGGAAGCCACTTGGCCGCAGTGCGCTTAACCAAGTTCTTTTTTTCATTTCATTTCATTTCCTGGACTCTGTGGGAGGGGGCGTGATGCTAATGCGGCTAGTAGCCTCTTCACTTTCACCCCATCACCTGTAGTGGGCACCTTGTCAGTTTGTAGCACTTCAAGTGCACTGGTCACTGTGACCAGCCCCCTTGCCACATCACGGCTGCAGTGTGCCATCTCCTCCTGCATGGCCACTGAACGCCTGCACAGCAGAGACGTGGCAGTGGAGAGGCGGTTCACCGCCTTGGTATAATTATCAAGTTTCTGCCTCTCCCTGCACCTTGACAGACAGTCCTCATCTAATTTGCTGCACAGCAGCCTCACAGCCTCGGACATGTCCTGTGTGCCCTCACCCATGGTAGTGTTGATGGTACTGATGCCCTTCTCAAAACGGTGCATGTGGGCATTCATGTGTGCCATCTCCCGATGCGCTGACCTAATTGCTCTTCCTTGCAGGAGCTGGACCTTCAACAGTTTCACTTCAAGGCCAGCGAACACACTCTCATCTTCGCCCTGAGAATGAGGACTGGCTGTCCTTGCCCTGTGGTGTCTGGAATGTGTGTGGGTGCGCTCTGTGAGGGACTGTGACCCTGCCCCGTTGGCATCCTCAGCCACCTGGGACTGTTGTCTTCCTGTGCTGTCGTCCTCGGACACCTCCATCTGTGGAAGGGTGGCCACCGGATGCCTCCTGCCTCTCGGTGCTGGTGGCGTTGATGGTGGCGGTGGTGATGGTGGTGGTGGTGGTGGTGATAGTGGCGGCGGTGGTGGTGGGGTGGTGTGCCCTGCAGGCGACTGGACCTCCTCCTCTTGTCTCCTCTCTGTCCTGGGTGCCTTTACTTTGCTCCCCTCTCCTGCCCTGCGAGATGGCTCACCTGTGGAGACGGAATGTACATATGCTCACTTATCTGGCAGCATTTGCATTGTAATACCTGTCATGCCTGCCAATCACACTGAGTGTCCTCTGCTTGCTAATTGCTAATTTTTGTCACATGCCTTTGGGTTCAGTGGACTACTATTCTGACATGGGTTACTCCTGACGACATCTCCCATAATGCATTGCAGGTTTTAAGTAAAAGGTACTGGAGTGGGAGTCCCTATCCTTTTTGGGGGTAGGGAGTGGGGGGCACAGCATGCTGTGAATGCATCTTACCTTGTTTGTTGGCAGCTCTGTCTGAGCTGTCTGCATCGCCAATCCTACTCACACTCTCCGGCTGGAGGATGGACTCAACCAGGAGTTCCAGAGCAGTTGGTGCAGGTGCTGTGTTCCTCCCTCCACCTCTACGGCCGGCCTGCTTCTGCCTCTCTGCCATCCTCACCTTCGCAGTTTTCCTTAGATCATACCATCTTTTTTTCAGGTCCTCAATGGAGCGCTGGGTGACTCCGATGGCATTGATTTTTCCCTGAAAGATCTGTCTTTTTTGTGACTCTGGCAAGTGCAGGGACTGTTTTCCAAATAATTGATTGTGGTCCTTGATCACATCCTTAAAAAGGACCTCCATCTCACTGTCACTGAATTTGTGCTTCCTTCTTCTTTCAGAAACCTCCTTCTCCCTCTCCTGGTTGGCCATTTTGCTGAGTATTGGTTGCAAAATTCTGTTGGTTTGCTCCTGGCTTCTCTGCTCTGCTCCCTGCCTCACAGTCAGATCCAGGTTCAGTGCAGCTGCATGGGTGTGGCCACTTCCTGTTTGGGCGGTAATGAGGATGCACAGGATTTGCTGATTACCGATTTTTCTAATTACCGATTCGGTATTTACCGAATGGGTATTGAGGATTCGGTAATAACGAATCGGTAAAGGGGATTCTGTATTTTTTTTTTACAGATTCAATCCGAATCGCTATTTTTTAGCGATTTTTACCGAATCGGTAATTCTTACTGATTCATTACGTACATCTGGAATACTGAGTTCTTAATAACGAATCTGTAAAATTCGGTATTAAGGAATCGGTATTTCAGGATTACCTACATCTGGCCCAATATTTCTTATTTTTCTTCTTAAAAACTCAATTCTACCAAATGTTGAAATACATATTTTTCAATTGTTGGAGAGTGGAGTGCATTTAAAGAGAGCATGCAAATGTTTCACATGTTCCTGTGCCTTACCGCCAATATGAGAAACAGTTTTATTTTACTATCATATACAAATGTACTTATTTTGATTATGGAACATTCAGACAAGGTATATATTCCCAGTTTCATGATGTGACCCAAATCATGTAATTGTGGGCAAATTCTAGTATCTCTTTGTACCTCTGATTACAAATGTGTTTAATGTAAACATGTTCTGATGTAAAAACTAACTGTACATTGTGTCATCTAGTACTGCCAAGCTGCTATTCTCCACCTCATCATATTTTGGTTAGTCTAATGTACTTTCAGTTAGACCCTACACACACAATAATACTCTGGGTACAGCACCTCAGGTCTGAGAGGCTCGAAATGATGTTCTCTTAACATGTCCTGGTGCTCTTTGGAATTAGATTAATTCTAACTCAAATGTACAGAAAAACAAGCATTTGCAATGCAATAGGTCTCGCATTATCAAGAGTTTAAGCTATTGGCATTGTAAATTACAATGCCTTTTATTTTGTTTTTAAAACCGAAACATAAACAAAAGGCATTGTCATTTACAATGCCGATAGCTCAAACTTGCATTAATGCGAGACCTATTGCATTGCAGATGCTTGCTATTTTGTGTGATAGAGTCACTCAAAGAGCACTAAAAAGTCGACACTTTTAAGTGTACTTAAAATGCTGAAAAGTCACACATAAGCAAACTGAAAACATGGATATATGATGGGGTGACAGCACAGGTGCTGCCCTGTTGGGTGCCCCAAATGGCAACCACCGAAAGGTGGTCTCCTTGATATCTGTGAAACAGCAGGTTTGGTGTGCAACACTCGGTCTAAAAGACATCTCCACCTCCGTGAGCAGGTTGGGTGTTTGCTTGAAAGTAGAGATGAGCAGCGATCCTGGGGCTAAAACAAAGCCCCTTAGTTAGTTATGGATGATGGTGCTGAGCGTGAAATCACGTCCCCCTGAACCATTTTAAGCACGGGCGGTTGCAGGGATTAAGGTGCGGGCTCCATTTGTAATACGAAATAAATGCGGCGCCTTCAAGTAGGCACAAAAATGGCGTTTTTTTTAACGCATTCAGACATTGGCAGTTTCTGAATACGTTTCATAAGCAGGCGTTTTAGCTCCCACTTTAACCTTCTGTATATCTTCCCTGTTCCACTGACGGCCATTATCACAATGTCCCACGTTGGTCATGTCCCTTCAGATATGGATAGGGTGACCATCTGGCATTGGTGCAAATTCAGGACGGTAAGTGTAAAAATTCAGGACAAAGAGTCAAAATTCAGGACACAAATTCAGGACAGGAGGTCAAAATTCAGGACAAAACTTCTAGACAATAGGTAAGTTTTACAGACACATCCGAGGTTGCGCAATAGTATATAAGTAAGCCCAGCCATTTCCAAACATATTCAAACATTTGCAAACCTATCCATCATGTATCCTTCCATCTATCATATCATATGGGTGGGGGTGGAGTTGGGGGAGGGGGGGTTGAAGGAGGGGTTTGGGTCTTGTACATACTCAACTAGGATTTGCATGCTTAAAACTGTGCAGATAATTGGAAATTAGACCTGCAACAATAGCCCTCAGCTGTTTGGTGTGCTACTACAACACAACAGATATACTTACGGAAAAGCATTGGCAAAGCCAATCAGTCTTGTCAATGGGCGAGCAGCTATTGGCTTTGCCAATCGGATGGGGTGGGTGGAATGAAGTAGGGAGGGAATTGGGGGGAGGGCGGCTGTTAGTCAACGGGATGGGTAAACATAGTACATGGCGCCAAAAAAATGAACGAGAAAAGAAAAGCTTTTTAGTGTGTTTTTTCATGCAAGCTTGGCTCTAAACTCCCTGACTCAGTACAGCCAGGGCGTGGAACCCTTTGCCTCTGGTGCTGAAAGAGGATGGGAGAGGGAAAAGTGAGTTGATGAATGGGAATTTCCCCCTATTGTACCCCCAGCTGCAACTCTAGAAATGCTGTTACTCGGTCATAGAGGTTCCAGCCTGATGGCTTCGAGTAATGTGGCTTCTCAATGGCGCAGCACTCAGCTCCACCAGACGCCTGGATGCACGTTTTTGTTTCTTTATTTTTTTTTAGTAGGTGAAGTACATCTCGCCAAGAACTTTTTTTAAGTGAAAACACCGACAGCTGCATGCATTTTCGGAGGGGGGATTTTTATTTTCTCGGAATGTAGCTATTTTACTCGACTCTTCCCTTCCCTAAACTATGGAATTTCTTCTCACGCGAAGCTAAAAAATAGAAAACGCCTGTTCTTCCGTCCAACGTGACGCACAAATGAAAAACGCACAATAAGCATACACAAAGAATGAAAACAAAGGCGGGCAACCTGTGTAGTGCTAGCACACGTACCTGCACAATACCTTTGAAGCACTACCTGGCAATCTATAACCCTCCCCCCCACCCCACCCCCCCCCAAGTACACACAAACACACACCAGCCCCAACTCGCTAAACAAAACCAGAAACGGTGTTGTGTCCTTTCTTTTTGTGAGCATTCTTTCTAAGATGATTCAGAAAAGGGGGTGGTGATGAACAGAGTGTCTGAATTAAGCAGACCACTCTTACCCAGTCCAAAGATCAGGGCTTGATCCATCACCGTTTTTTAGCTCACTGCACCATCCCAGCTCAGAACTTGGCTATATGCAAATTAGTCTGACCCTGGCCCAGTGCATCATGGGAACAGGGCAGACTCACATCTTAGTATACCCTTCCACGCTTATGGTGGACAAAAATGATTCAGAAAAGGGGGTGGTGATGAACAGAGTGTCTGAATTAAGCAGGTAGTTTAGTCTGCCCTACACACAGGTTTTCACAGATCCTCAAGACTCCCACAACTGCCACCCTTCCCAGGGAAGATAAACAAGCATTGGCCATGCGGCAGTAAAGCTGTGTGGCAGTGAAAGCGATCATCTGCATTAAAAAAAAGCTTGCACCTCGTGCAGCAGCTGGTGGAGGGGGCCTGCGCGATTCCCTTGCGAGAGCAGGCAACATATGGTGCCACCATATAGCACCACGCGCTCCCACAAGGAAATCGCCAAGATGTGCAATGCAACGCGTGCATGTTTTTGCCCCCAAAGCTGTGGCGGTGGCTACAGGTCTCTCTCCTATGCAGCGCATGCGCGTTGTGTAGGCGAGACCTAAAAAGAATAGCCATGTGAAAATCACTTACAGGCCCACAAACACACTAGGTGCATTTACCAATCTAAACAGCTTACTAACATGGGAACCTGTAGCCTTGTAGATAAACATTGCATGCTATACATCGAAGCAAAAACGTAACCTCTTGCAAGATCTTGTCTTTCATGTCTTTAACTTTCAGGAGGTTCAGTTTCCCTCCCAATAATCTACTCACTAATGTAATTGATGGTACCCAGCACGCAGATGAATTAATGTTTATGCAAACTTGAAGGGATTCAGAAGGTTGTTTACATGGCGGTGGTCAAGTCAGTTTGGGAGATGAGTCTTTGTGAGCTCTGCAAGAGAGATTAGCCTACTTGCTCTGATCCCCAACCTAGCAATTGAGATCGGAAAATCACACAACCATGGTTGGATCTCATCCTCTTAGGGAGAGACAAGTTTACTGATGATTGCATTGAGTCAGGATCTTTAAGTACCATGCTGAGAACTGCGGTCTCTCCACGTACTTTGCAATCCAAGATGGTGACAACTATGTCACAAGTTTCAGGAGACAGAAGTCCTTTATGTGAGGGAGTTGTATTCCAACATAGCTCAGTGAGAACAGACCACAGCAAGCACGAGAGATTGGCTACTGGGGTTGTGCAGAGTGAATCTGAGGAATAGATAAGTCCTGGAAGAAAAGCAGTGCTCTGCAACTGTAGTAGTGGGCCTCAGCAAGGCCTACCATGTGCTAGGGGTTCTCCCTTCTCTGCACAGAGTCCTCAGACCATAGAATAGAAGTTGGCACAGAAACTTGAATAGAAAATACAAGATTTATTAAACCTCATGAGGTGGAACTACATTCACACAGCACCCATCGGTAATGCATGAAGTAGCACACTGAATGGAAGGAGCTTGGTCCTTTTATACCCACACAGGGGCTCAAAAGAAGGCGGTACAAGTACAAGAAGAAGGTTTTAGGTACATATTAGGTCATACAGAAAATGCACAATCAACAAGTAGGAGGAGCTAACAGTTGCTAATTCTGGTGAACACATCCTGACAGTTACAGACTAACAGCAGCTCCATAAACAGCTGCAAGCTCAACTGAGCATGTGCGAAGCAGAAAAGGCTAAATATACCTTGTCACTAGGCAGATTTCAAGAGCAGTTAACAGAAAGGTAGGACAGAGCACATGGTGAGCACATGGTAGCACATGGCAAACAAAATGGCTGACAGAAATACAAAATGGATTCCACAAAACGGACAATATAGTCTATAAATACAAGATGGCTTCTGCTAATGCTAACCTAATCGCTGCCAAATTACACCAGACAACCCTTTTAGCTTTAGCTGAAGACATTTGTTTATCTGGGATAAACTAAATATGTATCCTATACATCGATGCTCATTAGTTCAGTGATCTCTTTATTTAGCATTTGTTGGGCTTTCATTTCTGCAACATTTCTTTTGGCAGGTGTACAAGCAGTAATGCAAATAGAGCAAAGCATGGGGCCACATTGTATACATACACAGCATGTAAATAGTATCACCAATAGTATGCATAGAACAGTCAGTAGCTTCCAGCCCCAAGTGATTAAGAGTGTCCATATCCAGGTCGAAAAGGTCCATGTACCAGTCTCTGGGTGAATCTCTGCAGCAATTTTATGCAGTTTAGAGATTGCATCATATACTGAAGGTGAGTGTTCTGGTATAAATACGCAGCAACTGCTACCAATGTTGCGACATGCACCACCTCGATCAGCCAGAATCACATCAAGCACCATTCTGTTTTGGAGTGCTACAATCCTTGCAATTTGCAGTTCCTCTGTAATGTTCTCAAGTGCCATTGCTGTCTGATTGGTAACAGCTTCCACAACACGAGTGAGTCTCCTTATTTTCCTACTGTTTAATGCAGCACCCACGAAGAAGAACAAACCCAAATTAAAATCGACATATTGTTGCAAATTGGTATCAGTCTGATCAACCTCATCAGTACTTATTGTTTGTTTGTATCTGTTCTTGGAAATGTCATTGTACAATTTGAAATTGAGGTGATATGACGCAGGTGCCAAAAAAACAGGGGGCAACAGAAAGGACACATAGCAGATCCCTGACCACCCAACAGGTAGTTGATAGTATCCCTTATTTCCACAAACAAAATAGGTATTTTGCGAAGAGGTGAAACTACTATTATTAGCTCCTTCAATAGTCAGTCTCAAAATACATACACGCCCCACTGGAATTTTCCCAACACTACTAATACATAAATCTGCTTTAGCTCTTGTCACAGAAATTACAAAAAGTCCATTGTTTTTCATAGCCCTCATATTCGTGAAGACATGTGGTGTCAAAATATTGTCCAGTTGATCCTCTTCCCATTCCCATTTAGTCCCTTTAGCTTGAGGAAAACCATCTTTATCTTGATAAAATACTTTATTCAGACGAATGTTAATCCCACCTACTGAAGGCTTTCCAGGTGCAAACAAAAGCGCATGCCAAGCTTTACAAGAACGATTGTGAGAGAAGGGAAGAGGAATGAAAGGTGTTACTTCCTTCTTCTGGTGGGCAGGAATCATCCCACGTACCCAACAGTTGGTGGTATTCGTGGCATTATGTGTATGATGCAACAATTGAATAAAAGTGCAGTTTAAATAGGATTGTCGATGCTCCTGCTCGTGATAGGGAAGCGTGAAGTAGTGATGCTCCATTGGTACTGTAGTAATGGCAACAAAAAGCTGTCGAGCAGGAGCCACTTTCTCAACAAACCAGGTGATTATTGCCATAACCACCAGAGCAACAACGAACCCTACAGCACAAATGATTCTATTTTTATGCATTTTAGCAACAGAGATAATTGATCTTTCTACAAACTCGTTGAAACAATCGTCGGAGCCCTTATCCCTGGGCAGCCGCTGATTTCTTCACCACGGGCCAAGACGGGTGTCACTACACTATGCAGGACTAATCCCCCCCTTGCCACATCGGCTCTCCGTTTCACTAACCCAGGGCGGTAGCTCAACCAGTCTTTTTTAGCAAAGCAGATTCTTTCCTTGGACTCAGCTGATATCGGGATACTCCAGCGATCTTGTGGTCCGGGAAGACTTCCGCAGATTTGTCAGGTGAGATAGCTTGACCTTTCTCCGTCTCCAGAATCTTTCGATGGTCGGTCAACACAGCAGGTTCCACCAAGGCAGGCGACAAACGTTTGCAGTGTGTGCTATGGACCCAGTTCTTTCGATTCGTCACTCGAACTGCAGTCCTTGTCGCAAGGAGCACTTGCTCTGGTCCTCGCCACCTCGGCTCCAAGCTGTTTGATCTGTCGAAGACCTTGACCATCACGTGGTCGCCAGGACGCAGTTTATGGGCCTCACCGGTAGATCTGTTAACTGTGCCAAATAATCATTCATCAGAACACATGGAACATCATGTATGGGGCGTGGTTTAGGAACTCCCCAAATGTTCATTGGTCTCCCAAAGACCACTTCATATGGGGTAAGGCCAGATCGTGAATGCGGCACCGATCTTATGGACAACAATGCCAACAATGCCAAGGGTAGTGCATCTGGCCACTGCAAAGACGTGGAAGCCAGTATTTTCGCCAACTTCAATTTCAAAGTAGCGTTGTACCTCTCCACTAATACTGCTGATTGTGGGTGGAAGACTGCATGGAATTTCTGCTTGATCCCTAATCCTTTCAGGACATGCTCAACAACTTGCCCAATAAAATGAGGTCTGTTGTCACTCCACAAAAGTTTACAAACACCATATCTAGGGAAAAACTCCTTTAGAAGCACCTTCGCTGTGATGAGAGCAGTATTACCCTTTGTAGGGTTTGCCTCTATCCATTTACTGAAGGCACATACCACCACTAGGACATATTTCAGATTATTGCAGCTTTCAAGATGGATGTAATCCATCTGCAAAACTTCAAAAGGTGCGGTTGGTGTAGCAAACCCTCCTGTAGGAGTCTGTGTCCCTTTACCAGGATGATACTGCCAACAGATCAAACAGGACTGTACTACTCTTTTAGCTGTGCTGGCAATTTCAGGATGCTCCCAAAGTTGCGTAAGCAATTTAGTTATTGCTAGAGTTCCAACATGTGCCAGCCCATGTGCCATTTGAACCATAGGTTGTAAATAGGCTGAAGGCAATTTCCATTTATCCATGTCTTTGTTGCGCCAACAACTGTCATCGTACAATATTCCTTCTTTAGCCCATTGCTCAAGGTCTGTCACAGAAGCAGATCTCTTTACATCTAGTACTTCCTCTCTAACATCATGCCAACGCTCAGCTTGTGATTTCCCTACGTACATGGATGTAGTGCTTCGCTGCATCGCAGTCTCACGGGATCGCAATCTGCAAAGCCATTGCCTTGTCCTATTTTGTCAATGATTTTCAGGTGTGCGCTACACTTCATAATAGCAATTTTCTTTGGGTATGTAAGTGCAGTCAAGAGATTATGTACTAATTCTCCATGCATTATCTGGGGATGTAAGAAAGCCTCTTTCCTTCCAAAGCAGGCCAAAATCATGGGCCACTCCAAAAGCATAGCGGCCATCTCTATAGATGTTCACACACAAGTCAGTGCTAAGCTCACACGCTGGTGTCAAAGCTATTAGCTCAGCTGCTTGAGCCGAATTCTGAGGTATGCGAGCTGTTTCCACTACTGTCTGAAGTGTCGTAATTGCATACGCAGCTGAGATTGTGCCATCTAGTAACTTCAAACAGGATCCTTCAACCCACAGTTCCCCATCTACATCTGGAAGGGGAGTATCTTGCAAATTGATGCAACTCTTTGTCTGTTCCTCAGTAAGGAATATACAATAGTGAGGCTCCTTTGACTGAGACTGAGTCGCAGGATATGGCAACAAAGTGGCTGGGTTCAGTGTTGCACATCTCTTCAAGGTAATATGAGGTGCTAACAGTGTCAATTCATATCCTGTCAGAAGAGCACTAATTAAGTGTTGTGTCTTAGTCTGATTCAACAGGGCATCTACTGCATGGGGTACTAGCACCAACAGTTTGTGTGACAAAACTATCCCTTCACTCTGATGTATGGACACAGCTGTTGCTGCAACTGAACGAAAACACCCAGGCAATGCACGAGCAACAGGATCAAGGAAGGCTGAAAAATATGTACAGGGACGCTGCTTGTCACTGTGTGTTTGTACTGGAACTGATAATGCACATCCATCTTTCTCGTGTACATAGAGTGTAAAAGCCTTTGTGTAATCTGGAGTGCCTAACACTGGTGCAGAACAAAGAGCTTGTCTTAACTGACAGTACCGACTAAAGGTGAGCCTTTTGCCGTCCTCTGTCAAAACAACAGTCACAAATCTATGAGCTGACGCTACTTGAAGTGCCATACAGCTCAGTTAAATGCTAAGTAAAAGCCACGTTATTTTAAAATCCCATCGGTGTTTGACTAAACGAGGGGTCAACTTGTTTTTTAAAAAATAGCACCAAATAACTGTGATGTTCATGTGTTACACAATGCCTCAAATAGAGCGAGGAAGACATTGGGAAGCGAACAGATTCCATTTGTTGTCTTCGATGCGTTGCTCGCACAAGACGCATGATGCATTCTCAAATCTCCCAACGGTATATAAATCCGCCATGAAAAGTATGTTAATAGATTTAAAACACCAAACAGCGAAATTGTTCGGTTTAAATAAGTACTCACCGAAACAATGCCATTAGATATGAATGTCAGGGATATATCGATATGTGGCGATATCTCCATTTGATACATTATATTGTAGACGGGAAGAATAACTTTATCCCAATAGACAGTAAAGTTGTATGTAAAACTGTCAGTCTCTTTTAAAAAATGTACCGATCAACTTCAACAACTATGTGCCGCTAAGTGATAGCTGTACCATCATTCAAAACCTGTTTTAAACACAGCGACAGGTCTACATTCTCGCTGTAAGTGTATAATCACCTCCTCTTTAAACACAAAATTTCAAGGAACTATAATGTCCCTTGCTGGATAGTAAAATTGTTTTTCCACCTTCCAGCTCGATCAAAATAATCAGAACTGATATACCTGCCAAACAGAAGTGACAGGTTACAGTCCATCACTAAACCTTTGTGTAAGTAATGCTAAAAAAGGGGTTTTCTAAATCAATTTCTCAGAGCTATGTCTTTTGGTGATGGCTTGAGTTCAATCACTCATTTTTCATTTTACACTTTTTTTCACACGGGTGCTTTTCTTAAACGTATTGTTCTTATACAGTGTTACAATATTTTTATTTTACATTGTATTATATAGGGAGCTACAGTCAACCTTTTGTCTTGAAGATGGTCTGATGGTTTTACTTCCTTGACAGACTGAAACGTCGACTAGAGCATCTTTCTCTGTATAACATTGATTGTTTTAAATGACATAGAGAAGATGTGAACATAGTACATTGTATAGGTTATTTGACGTCACCTTACATACTATGGCCCTTATTTATGAAGAGCTTGCGCCGTCAATGCGTCAAAAATAATGACGCGTTGTCGGCGCAACGCATGCGCCATATTAATGAAGTGACGCATCTCCAACGATGCGTCACTTTCAGCCCACTGCGCAGGAAAAACCACTGCGTCAAAATGCCCTGCGACACGTAAGTATTAATGTATGCAAGGTGGGCGTTACCCCGGGAAAACATGCGCAAAAGTGACGCATCCACATTTATGACTTTTCCCACTTTTGACGCATCCGTAGCTGAAATGGCGCAGCGTTGCGGTTGCGTCAGAATTGGTGCGCCTACAAAACGGACACGCAGGAAATGACGCATCGGCACATATCAAGAGGAGAGGCCAGAGTGGACATTGCTGCAACTATCCCCACACCATGGAGGTTGTAATGCTGCGAGTAGCTGCCAGACGGAGATGACTAGCACCAGGAATCCCACCACACCCCCCCGCCCCACAAAATCCACCCCCCCAAGGCAACGCCGGAGAAAGGAGCGATTATTCCGTCAAAGGAGCGTCCTGAGAGGCCTCAGGGATAAGGTCATAAGTCTATTTCGCCTCAAGAAGCAGACCATAGAACATCTACTGCGACTCATTGGACCAAGGCTATAGGTAACAACCAACAGGCCTACCAACATACCGCCACAGGCAAAGCTCCTGGCTGTGTTGCATATGCTAGCGTCGGGCTCCTTCCAGACAACAGTTGCCAAAGTGGCAGGAATATCCCAGCCAGCTTTCTCATCATTCCTACCAACTGTCCTGGATGCCATCATCCATCTGACACCCCGCTACCTCCGTTTCCCCAACAATCCACAACAGCAGATGGAGATCAAGCAAGGATTCTATGACATAGCAGGCTTACCCCATGTGCTGGGTGCCATTGACTGTACACATGTGCAATTAGTACCTCCGGCAACAACTGCACATTTGTACATAAATCACAAACATACATATTCAATCAATGTACAGGCCATTGTGGATCACCGTGGACTATTTACAAATGTGCTGGCAAAATACCCTGGCAGTGTACATGATGCCTTCATATTCCGGAACTGCATCATAAATGACCGCTTCAAGAATGGCCAGTATGGAAATGGCCTACTTGTAGGTAAGCAAAAGAGTATGATACAATGCACCATCCATGCTACCATACTGGTAATATTGCTTCAATGACGCTTTAATGAGGTCATGGATGGAATAATGTTGTACTAGTATATACATATACATAAATAGAAGGGGCCTAATTAATGAAGGTCATGTGCCGCCGGTGCGTAACTTCAAAAATGGGAAAAGTCATGCACCAGTGGCGCAAGTCCTTCATAAATGAGGCCCAAGGTCATGTAGAGGCATATAGGGAGTCAATGCATGTCCTTCCAAATATGTGTCCATTTCCCAGCATAACTATGTGCCAAAGGTGTCTTGCATGTGAGTCACTGGGTGTGTTCTCTGCAACATCCATGCCCAATGGACACTGCCATATGAAATATTGCCACAACATATGGCCTGTAGTTTATCAGAACCATTTCAAACATTTCATTGTACCTTCTCATTTATTCCATTACAGCTGACCTGGGATATGGCATCCAGCCGTGGGTGATGACACCTTATGGAAACCCACAGTCGCCACAGGAAGTAGCGTACAACCAAGCACATTGCAGGACAAGGAACATTGTCGAATGAACATTTGGTCTGCTCAAGGCCAGGTTTAGGCGCCTGGACAAGTCTGGTGGATGTATGCTGTATTCACCACAGACAGTGTGCAAAATAATTTTGGCATGTGCAATACTGCACAACATATGTGTGCTCACAAAAGTCCCCTGGGATGATGAACCTGATTTAAATCCACAAATGCCGGAGGATGACCAGGAGGATGGCCATACTCCAGTAAACCAAAGCACAGCAGCAGGCATCCGCAGACGTGGCGAAATAGTGCGTAATTTTTTTTAAGAATGTGAAAAATAACATCATCATTATGCATCTTGATTTTTGTTTGCACTAATACAAATACATCATACAACCTTTTCTACCTTGTGCATGATTATTTTTCAAAACTTTACACTGCAAGTTGCATGACAATCTCATATGTGGAGTATATACATGACATTTACTCTCATGTCTGGAGGCTGACATCAGACATACGTCAGGCCACACATCCATTTACATTGTACTGCCTTGCAATTTCACCTGCAATGGCCACACTCACCAGTGTCTGGCCAACACAGGTACCCTGGTACTATAGTGCATGAGTGTCTGTGTGCAGGGTATGAATGCACATGTGTATGAAGGTGACCCTTCCTGTACAAAAATATTCATCCATGCAACACAGCATACATAGTGCAGGTAGGCAGGCCGGCCATTGTGCGTCAGCGCACATGAAAAGCACAGGAATCTCCCATATGTCAAAGACACAGCACCTTCCCGCCCTATTTGCTTGCTGTAGGGAAGTGCTGCAGGAATGCATGCTGTAATATTCAACGCAAAAACATCATAAATTAGGTTCTAAATTCACAATTGTCAAAAACCAACATTTACCATCCAGATTTTGTGGTGCAGAAAATGAAAAAAGCACATGTGAAGATGAGCCCACTTACTGAAATCACACAGCAGGAAAAATTATAAAAAATTACTTGTATGTTGCAAAGTCATGTTGAAAGTAAATAAATAATAGGACAAACATTACATTCATTAATATGTTACACAGTGGATGTGAGGCAAAATATGACGATCCATGAAAAAGTAGCCCTCAGTGCTCACACAAGTTTGCATAATAGAACAAATGTGGCAGGCACATAAATGAAGTTGGTGTATCATACTTCATAATCCTATCCATGCATTCATGACTCTACACACAAAAGTAACGTTGGGTCTGCCTACGTCAGTATCTGACCCATGCATTCCTGACTCGACGCAAAAAAGTGACGTTAGGTCTGCCTACGTCAGAATCAGACCCATGCATTCCTGACTCCACGCACAAAAGTGACGATAGGTCTGCCAACCTCAGAATCTGACCCATGCATTCCTGACTCCACGCACAAAAGTGACGTTATCTGATCTTATCTCATCTTAGGTGAAATTTATAGAGCGCACTGACACCATAGGCTTCCTGGCGCAATAAGACAGAGTGAGTGAGGAAGGAAGCGTGGGTGGCAGGAATTTAGCCCAAGGAAGGGAAAAGGTGGGTTTTAAGCGATTTCTAGAAGTTCAGAAGGGAAGGGGAGGATTTGATGGAGAGAGGAAGGAGATCCCAAAGCCCAGGAGCCAGATGAGAAAAACGGCGACCGCCAAATTTCTTTGTTTTAGTATTGGGAGTGACTACCAGATGACGGTGGACTGATCGGAGGGTTCGTGTTGGGCAGTGAGAGCAGAGATTTCAGAAACGCAGGGCCGGAGCAGTGGAGGGCTTAGAATGTGAGACAGGCCACCTTAAAAGATGCCCTCTGGTCTATTGGGAGCCAGTGCAGACCGTGGAGTAGAGGTTTGGCCGATTGCCATCTGGGGGTTTTGTGAATTAGACGGGCCGCTTGATTCTGGACAACTTGGAGGCGGTGTGCCAGGGATTGTGGGAGGCTGTAGTAGATGGACTTAGAGAAGTCCAGGCGGGAGAGCACAAGTGAGATGACCACTTGGGTAAGTGCGGTGGGAGGGAGTTAGTGATGGACTTTACCGATCTTCCGGAGCTGGTACATACAGGAAGAAACTACCGCACCCACTTGTGCTCTGAGGGAGAGTTCAGCATCAATGATCACTCCCAGACTGTTTACTGATTTTACCGGGGCTGGGGGGAACATAGCTCCGAGGGCCAGAACTGAGGGCCCCAGTGGGCGTGACTGAGTCCAGGGAGGAGGAGCTCGGTTTTCCCGGGGTTAAGCTTCAATTGATTCTGGTTCATCCCTAATTGGATGTGGATCATGACAGCGTGGAACGTGTTGATGGCATGAGGTGAATTGGGCGGGAGGATGATCTGTAAGTCGTCAGCGTAGTTATAGACAATAATGTCCCATTTCTGAAGAGAATGGATCAGCGGCCGGAGGTATAGATTGAACAGGAGTGGTGAAAGGGAGGAGCCCTGTGGGACTCCACAGGACGTGGGGGTTTTTGTTGCAGTATAGGGTCCTAGGCGGACCGCTTGAGTTCTTCCAGTTAGGAAGGACTTGACCCACTCAAGAGCGGTGCCCTGGATGCCTGTTTGACAAGGGGGAGAAGGATGTTATGGTCCACCGTGTCGAATGCGGACGACAGGTCGAGGAGTACGAGGGCTTGGGGGGACCCCGCGTCCGCGTTGCTCCTGAGTGTGTCCAAGACTGGCAAGATAACTGCCTCTGTTGAGTGGGCAGGTCTGAAGCCGGCTTGATTGGGCTCGAGGTGACAGGAGGATTC
Organism: Lissotriton vulgaris; assembly: GCF_964263255.1. NCBI lineage: Eukaryota > Metazoa > Chordata > Amphibia > Caudata > Salamandridae > Lissotriton > Lissotriton vulgaris. Next base: position 43,556 of record NW_028255084.1, on the reverse strand, counting down.
AATGTAGTTTGACAGACATCGGGTGACATGGGCCTCCATTAATTTTGAGAAATACGGGAGGCGGGAGATGGGAGACATCAGGTCTGCATAAGTCAGAATCTGACCCCTGCTTTGCTGACTCTAGGCACAAAAGTGACGTTACACAAGGCCCAAAAGTGACTTTGGTCAACATATGTCATAGTCTGACTCAGCTGAATATACAAACACCAAAAATTTACACGCAAACATTTTGTGTTCCTGTTGAGACACTTTCATGCTAAGCGTAAACACGCATCTTTTGCCCAGCGTCAAAAATACAACAGTAAATATATGCAACAACATTGTCAGATAAAAACAGCAATGCGCCATTAATAAAGATTGTGACGCATGCCAATAATGTCACATCTACTAAAACTGGTCGCACCTTAAGGGGAAAATATGTCATCAGTCAGCCATGCATCAAATTTACGATGCAACATAATAATGATTCGGTCGCATGACAATAATGGCGCATCGACGATAACTGGTCGCACCGTAAGGGGAAATATTTAAGCAGTGTACCATGCTACAAATCAACGATGCGACATAATTAGGTTTTATTCGCGTGCCAATAATGACGCATCTACTACAACTGGTCGCACCTTGATGGGAAAATATGTCATCAGTCAGCCATGCTTCAAATTAACGATGCGACATAATAATGATTTGGTCGCATGACAACAATGACGCTTCGACGAAAACTGGTTGCACCGTAAGGGGAAATATTTTATCAGTGTACCATGCTTCAAATCAACGATGCGACATAATTAGGTTTTATTTGCATGCCAATAATGACGCTTCTACAACAACTGGTCGCACCTTGAGGGGAAAATATGTCATCAGTCAGCCATGCTTCAAATTAACGATGCGACATAATAATGATTTGGTCGCATGACAATAATGACGCTTCCACGATAACTGGTGGCACCGTAAGGGGAAATATTTAATCAGTGTACCATGCTTCAAATCAACGATGCAACATAATTAGGTTTTATTCGCATGCCAATAATGACGCTTCTACTACAACTGGTCGCACCTTCAGGGGAAAATATATCATCAGTCAGCCATGCTTCAAATTAACGATGCAACATAATAATGATTTGGTCGCATGACAATAATGACGCTTCCACGATAACTGGTCGCACCGTAAGGGGAAATATTTAATCAGTGTACCATGCTTCAAATCAACGATGCAACATAATTAGGTTTTATTCGCATGCCAATAATGACGCTTCTACTACAACTGGTCGCACCTTCAGGGGAAAATATGTCATCAGTCAGCCATGCTTCAAATTAACGATGCAACATAATAATGATTTGGTTGCATGACAATAATTACGCTTCCATGATAACTGGTCGCACCGTAAGGGGAAATATTTAAGCAGTGTACCATGCTTCAAATCAACGATGCGACATAATTAGTTTTTATTCGCATGCCAATAATGACGCATCGTCGGAAACGAGTCACATCGCAACAGGAAATGATGTAACCAGCCTGCCCTGCTCACAAACAGGAAGTTATATCATACTTTCACTTTCTATTTCACTCCTTTGTAGTCTCTGAGAGGTGTAGGAGTGTGTTTGCCAAGTGCTTGAGAGATGTGTCCTGTCCTGCAGTTGTTTTACAGTGTGTGTCTTGCTTACTGTGCCCAAATAGTCTCTGTACTGTTGTGTATTGTCTACCTGTGTGTTGTGTGTAAAGGGGTGTCTGTCTGTTTAGGGGTTTTAATAGTTATTAATAGGGGGATTAGTGTTCTGTTTAGGGGTTTTCATAGTTAGTAATAGGGGGATTAGTGTTCTGTTTAGTGGATTTAATACTTAGTAATGGGGGTATTTGTGTTCTGTTTTAAGGTACATATAGTAATAGGGGGATTCCTGTGAAAGCAACATTTCTTTTGTAGCATTCACACAGCGTGGCTTGTGCTTTGTCACAATGCCACCCAGGTCTAGGAACCTTACTGAGCAGGAGTATGGGGGGCTACTGTGGCTGATTGTCCACTACCTCCCAAATATGATTGGGAGTGGAGGCAGGGTACTGCTGGGTTACCCAACCCAAGAAAGGAAGCTGAGGTGGGAGAGGGTGCGGTACCAGATTTGGCGAATCTTTGGAGTGGACAGGACCCTGAGACAGTACAAGCATCGGTGGGCTGATCTCATCAACCGTGAGCAGGATCTCCTGGACCACCTTGGAATTGAGGTCGATGGAACAATTGGTAAGTCAAATTACATTTATTTCATGTATTAACAGTTGTATTCTAAGGTTAAGCTATTCCACTGTGAAACTACAGGGGCCCTCACTGATGATCCCCTTGCGCCGCTGTAACATCAAATATAGGGCCATATCTATCAACAAACCCTTTCGCAAATCATAAATTACGATTTTAAACGAATCGCTATTTATGAATTGCAAAATGGTATGTATGAAGAAAATCCGCTATTTTGTAGGAATTCCTTAATCTTCCTTATTTGCGACTTTGCATTTTTCAAATTTGCAATTAAGGAATAATTCCCAATGCATTCCCATGGGCCAGGAGGCCCATAGGAATGATTTGTAAAAAATTCTCTAATTGCAAATTAGCTATTTGATAATCGCTATTTGTGAATTATTACAAGGGTACAGGGGTGTCTCAAAGACACCCTGCTGCACCCCTCAAAAGTATATATGTGTGCATATGGTGCACATACATGCCCTATGGGCATGTGTGTGCATCACCTGCCACCTTCAAAAATGCTAAATTGTGCATTTTTGGAAAAAAACGCAAGTTACCATCAACTACACATTGGTGTTAATTTGCTAAATCTCAAACATAATTTGCTACACAAAAATGCTACATACATAGCATTTAAGGAATTGCAAAATTGCAATTCCCGAAATGCTATGGCAAAATAAGGATTTCCAAAACTTTGCTATTCCTTAATTGGCAAATGTTTCATACATCCTAAGACATGGAAATAGGCCGTTTGCAATTCGCCAACGCCAAATTTCTGCGATTTTCGGACTTAGCAATTCACAAAAGGCTTGATACATATGGCCCCTTCTGACGTTCTGGTAACGCACAAGCCAGAGTGATCTTCATCATGCTGGACTATGCCGCTCATTGAGGCATAATCCTGCATGATAAATGTCCGCCCTTTCAATGCATTGTTCTGTGTCAAAGGGGCGTGCAATGGGTGTTGTTTGGCATGTCTACACCAACATCCATGGCCTTTTGTCACTGCTCCAGGGGCCGTTGTAATGAAGGCCTTGTGCCGCCGCAGCATCACTCATTAACATGTGGTAAAGTGACGCTCTGGCGGCGCAAGGCCTATGAAAAGAAGGCCAGAGATGTACGAGTCTGAGGCAGCGCAAAAAGCACATGCCTGCCCTGGGGAGGTGTAAGTGATGTGCAACGGGGAGTGAAGTTTTCATGTATCCATGTATGTCATATTTCCCTGTGTGCAGCTGCATTGTGCAGCACACAATGAAAAAGGTCTATGCAGTTTCTGACCATTGATGTACAGGAAGGTATCCCATACGGTACAAAAAACTTCTTCCAAGCAACACAGCCACCCTTGCATCATGGTGCAAAAGGTATTGTCCTACTGAATGACAGCACTTTGTGGGCAAGGCCAGGGAAAGGCACAAATATGCTACTTTAAGGGAACAACATGTTCCATCCTGGTATATCATATGTATGCATGATGGATTCTTGATACAATATTTCACGCAATGATAATATCCAATTAACAATGGGCCTAAACATCCTAAGTATTGCATAACATCAACAGCAACTTGGATGCAAACTTCATGCTCCCCCCTCCATCACACATTGTAGGCATTGTACATACAGTAATAATCTACAGGGACATCACCTGAGAGGAGCATATGTCTGCCAGCATCACAAGTAACCTTGTAGTGGTTCTAAATCTCTCCACAAACGTGTTTGTATGTGTATTTCACTATACACAATGTGCTACATTACCATCTGTATGCAGCGAAGATGCACAAGTGTCAACTGATTGCAAACCATGCAATGCCTTCACTCCTTCATCATGACTGTGTGCAGGAAGTATCACATTTAATTACTTGGATTCTACACAATGACTGGATGTACAGTAACTACTTGTGATGTTAAATGCAGTGCAGAATGGAAAACAACATGATAATAGCAATACACTTATGCAACAATGTGTATACATGATGGCATACCATGGGCTGAGTAAGGTTTGTTAGCATACCCAAACATAGGATTCATCATACAGCTGGGATTACGTCCGGTCACATGTTTGTTGTGCTGAAACAACAACATCAATCAAATTTTTAGGCCACTATTGTGCTTAGTCACGTGGGAAATAGGCACACATCTACAAGGCCTGGAAAAGTGTATGTAATGTTAATACCATGTACACGTGTCCATGTTGTACTTGCACACAGATCAATGTGTATGTGTGTAATTGCATGTTGCTTGCAGTTGTTGTCACAATGCACATATCAAAGAAGCTGACACACTGACACATCTAAGGGTGCCAGTACATCTGTGAATGATGAATAAACAAATGATAAGCCATGTGTGTATTAGGGAGGACATACTTCTCTAAAAGGCCACGTAAATTCCACAATTGTTTGAATACATATGGCGGATATTAGCTTTTTTTGTGTGTGACGCATTAATCTGCTGGCACATCTGTGAATACTCAGATGTTCACATTCACCATTGTACCAAAGTCCCCCATAAAAACACAATCACAAACATCTACACAATGCAAACATATTTGCAATATGGGACAAGTGTGCATGTATTTGGCAAATGCCATCTCAATGTGACACCACAAACAAGGGATCACATGTGTGTTATACATGCAGTGGAAGAGTGTGCTTCACATGTGAAGCACTTAGCCAGAGACTGTTGTATGAATCAGGTAGCCTCATGGGACGCAACGTAAGCCAATGGTGAACATACCACTGACTCTCATGTAATCTCTGTACTGTGTTGAAATATGCAACATACGCTGAGAATCTGGTCTATTGTCTTTCCCTTGTAGGTGGTCCACCACCATACATAAGGGATGAGGTGGAGTCCTTCAAGAATCCTAAGGCCACTGGTGAGTGTGAAATCATTACTATCTTTGTCTGTATGCTTACAATGTCTCCTCATGGATGCCTTGTATGCAGACAGTCCAAAAGCATCATTCTTGCATGCAGCATGTTTACACATCACATGTGCATGGAAGTGTCAAGGACTCAATGGCACTATGTGGAAATGCATAAACTCAAAGATAAGGGTCACATGTATGAGGTGTTACAGTGTGCAAGGGACACAGTAACACTTATTGTGCTGCTGTAAGTATCTATCACATAAAATGAGATCACAATCAAACAATACATCTATACCTCCATAGAGCACCATACTCAGGTGTGAGGGTCTCAAGGCACTAAAGGGAGGGGATGTGCTGGTACTGATGAAATAGGCAGGTCTTCAGTTCTTTAATGAAGGTAAGATGGTCCTGATCAGTCGTAGTTGTGCACCAAGGGAGTTTCATGTCTTGGTGGCCAGGTAGGAGGATGATCTACCTCCAGTGGTGGATCAGTGAATCCTTGGGATGGTGGCTAGTGGGAGGCTGGTGGAGCGGAGGTGGCCGGTAGGATCTGAGAACGAGAGGCGGTTGAGGAGTCATTCTGGGCCCATGTCATGTGTCTGTGTGTGTGTGTGGGTGAGGAGCCTGAGCGTGATCCTTGGGTTCCTGTGTATAGGGCATTCCCGTTGTAGAGTTAGCTGTTGATGAGGGCCTGGGTAACCGTCTCACACGTTCCGGTGGTGATCCACCAGAATATCTATCGGAGCATGCGCAGGGTGTAGAATCATAAGGATGAGATGATGTTGACTTGTTTGTTCGTTGTGAGTGAGTAGACCTGGATGAATCCCAAGTGGGGTGTATGCTCCATGGGTGTTGTTGCAGTGACCATTGTTGTGGACCAATAGGCGTCGTCCCTGGTGGATGTTGATTTGCCAAGGATGATAACCTCTGTATTGTGTGTCTACAGTAGCTGCTGACTGAGCTTCTTCCATTCTGCAGCGTCTATCTTTCCTTCATGGAGGTTGTTTTTGGTTGGGGCTGGGTCTTGGGTGAGGGACAGTACCAGATGGGTGTCATTGGCATAGGAGATTATTTTGTGGTGGGGTGTGCATGCAATGGCGGCAAGGGTGCTAATGGAGATGTCGAAGAGTGTTGTGCTGAGCAAGGAGCCTTGGGCTACGTGACAGTCAGTGTATTTATACCATGGCTACATGACACATGCTAATTGTAGTACAACATAGATATACCTCCTACATGTAGGATTTCCTTGTGCCCCACGTGTGTCAGTACTTGCCATTGTTAGAGGGATGCAACAGTGCTGCAAGTCCATCATTAATTAGCACAACATTCATGCAGTTACCTATGCAACTAAAAGGGTCACCGGCAGAATGCCCTATTGACATCAGTAGTTAATATGCAATGATGTACATGTGTTTAAATGGTCATTGCATCATTTATCATTCATAGTTAATCCACATACCAGGCCTTAATGCTGGGCATGATATTACGTCCCCTGTCAAGATGCGTCTACCATGAAAGTGTTGTGCAGTGTGTGTTGCGTTGTGTGAAAACGCAGCACGTATTTACTCCCAAGCAGCACCCCATGTACAAGTGTAAAATGATAGGAGGCGGTGCCCAAATCAATTGCAGTGCACACCTGTGTTTTTCCTTGCAACACAATCCTAATTTGCCCATGTTTCGTTTCCATGGTGCATTTTACATGTGTGTTGCCTTGTGCAGCATACAGGGATGAGGGTCCATATACCTTGCTTTGTATCTGCGTATAAAGTGACAACTTACAATGCCTATACAAACCTTGCCTGCACACAGATGCACTGGCATCATGTTGAGAAGGGGCATGCATATGTGAATGGCGAGCATTGGGTTCATGGCCAGGACAAATGCATTGGAATGCACCATCTCATATGTATTGAGGCCTTACATGTCATCTACATTATTTATCATGTTAGGTATTACGCAACATCACTTAGCATCCCTGTGTATGACCATCGATGATGATGCCACCATGCTTTGAAATTGATGCCCTGTTAACGATAGGCCCTTGACAAAATGTGCCGAAGATTGCATTAATGTGCATGTGTACAGGTGTCAATGTGTAAGTGCAGACTGATGTGGATGTCATTGCTCCATTACAGAAAACATGTCACAAGATGAGGAGAGGCTGTATCGCATCCATCTAGAAAGATACCGCCACATACGGAATGTTGGTCGTTCATTCAGGCAGATGTGACGCCGACATGAGCACTCACGTGCTGCTGGAGCCTGGACATCACCAACTTCCACTCCCCCATGCAACATGCGGAACAGGAAGCAAAAGCCAAAAACTTCACACATGGACTCCGGACCAGCAACTGGATCATGTCAAGATCAAGATCCCCAAATGGAAACTAAATCTCCAACACAGAGTGGACCCTCAGGCATACAGACATCAGCACCATCAACATCTGGTTTGGTTGCACCGCCAGCTAGTCTTGGTTCCGGATCTTCAAGTTATTCCACTTCTGGACATCCCTCTGATCTGACCCTTGTGACAACCACTGCTCCAACATCTGGACCCACCAATGCACAGCCCCTTGCAACGAACACAGATGGAGCTGCTTGTGCACAAGTCGGATGTACAGCAACAGGGCATGCAGCAGCTCCCCCAGAAATCGACGGTGTGCTCCTGATGGCCAAAATTGGCAATATTGAGGGCAAAATGGACAATATTGAAAAGGCCCAAAAGGAACTGACTTTGAAGGTTGCGGGAATGCAACTGCAGCTGGCCACCCTGTTGTCCATGGTTGCCGACATGAATGCCACCATTCAACAAATGGACGAGCAGCAATGAACACAGAGTGAACAACGCCATCACTACTGTGGTCATTGTCCATGACATGGAATATCACATGTCAAGTTACGGACCTTGTTATTGTTTACCTTTTTAATTGTTAGATAACTTTTAGGATAGTTGTAGTACTTAGGAATAGTGTTAGGATAAGTGTTAAGTTATTAGGAGTGGGTGGGGGGTTGATGTATAGTGTATGTTAAATGTATTTTAAGATGTATAAAAATATATATATATATCATTGTTTAGTTAGGTAGGATAATTAGTATGTGTATGTATGTCTGATGTGTGATTGTTGAATAGGGGGTGGGGGTCATCTGTGTGTTGTGTAGTATGTGTGAGGTAGGTATAGGAACAGTTAGACAAGATAAATGTAGATGTTAGTGCCTTAGATTAGCTTAGTGTAGGATTTTAAATCAAATTTTAATAAGTGTAGTGTAGTTTACCATAGCTTTTTATTTGTGTGAACAATTTTTGTAAATAAAATATGTTTTTCTTTTACAATAAGTCGAACTTGTAGGCATATGAAGTTGTGAAATCAACTTAGGGTGAGCCTTACACTTGCTGGCCAAGGATTGTCAACAATGATCTCATATCTGAGATTACCGTTACATGTTAGGTATTGTAAGCCAAATGTTCATTACACTATCACTAATTCATACAGGCCAATACTCACCCTTGAGGGACTTTAGGTATTGCGCCTCAGGTGAGCCCATGTGATCAACAATCATGTGTAAAGATTGTGGTACCTCTTTCATGACGTTTTGCCGTAGTGAAGCACAGCAGGCCTTCCTGTTGCACTACCCTTTTGCAGGATGGACGGCAGGACCGTGCCGTATCTGCAAGATACTGAGCAGTCCTGTTGTTCTCACCAACACTGTTGCACAATGTCCTGTTAAGCGTTAACGCAGTCACCTTTGCACAATGGGGCAAGTGTGTCTGCCTTGCGGGGAACATCATACTTGTACAGGAACGGACACCTCTCAGTTAATCAATCATCACAACGGCCTCTTCCTCTTACTATATGTACTGCATTGTCAGAAAAAGGGAAGACAAGGAGAATTCATCATATTTGTCAACATTGTGCCTTCCTCACGCCTGCCCTGGGTCTGTGTATTTTCTGGACAGTGCCTCACATTTCATGTTCCTATTACATCTGGGGCAGTGTCAAAAGCCAATGGATGTTGCTGGGAAGGCACCCAGCAACACCCATTGCACGTGCCTGTAACGCAGATCAATGCGTTCAAGGGTCGGATTTGTTGCATGCAGCATTATCCCATGACTATGTGCCTTGGTGATGGATGATGACTATTAGGCAGGGTTAGGCGTCACACAACGTCACAAGTGAGGGTCAGATGGCACAAGGGCCGTCATTAATTGGGCCACCTGGTATTGAGTCTGTAGCTCAATGTTTGCAGTGTTGTCCCAATGCTGAGGGCCAGTATGACCCAAGTCTTTCCTGCAAGTGGAAAATAAAGCTGGTTCACAGGCTGGCTATGTAGATGCAGGGAAATGTGACCATGGCTAGGTCTGTATTGCAGAGGTATGTCTTGTGGGCCTAGAAGCAGATTCATTGGTAGAGGTTTGCTGGCCCAGGGTTGTGGCTGACTGTGTAGGCGTGTGTGAGCTCCTTGAGTGTCAGTATATCTGTATGGGTGTGGATGCAGTAGAGCTCCTGTATGTGCTGGCGGAAGTGGTATTATCATGGGAGCCACAGGGAACGTCTACCTACGGTTGTCTGGACATTCATCATTTTTGTCCTTAGGTAATTTTTGATACTGATATTGAGGGCTTTCACATTGAACAGGCTGATGATGATGGATGTGTGGCAGATCTAATCAATGCATTTGTTGGCAATAATTTTGATGCTCTTACAGAGTTTGCAGAGGGTGAAGAGGTATGGTGAGGATACTGCTATTATCCGTAATGACAGGGTGAGGGATGTGTTCTGTACAATGTACCGTTTGTGTGGCACATATGAGTGGTGAACTGTTTATCCAGCCCAGGGGACCCCCAGGTATAGTCCCATGTGGTAATGGTTGTTGTGAGGATGATGACCTGTTTTGACAACAAATGGAGATTTGTCCAGCTGAGGCACATACTTGTTGGCACATCTTGCATCCAGTGTGGTTAGTTGTGTCCTGTGATGTTGGGTACCTTGGTGAGGGAGAGGCAGAGCTGGGTGTATTAGGCGTAGGGTACTATGCAGAGTCCATGTTCATTGATGTTCTCAGCAAGTGGGGCCATGTAGACATAGTAGACAAAGGTACTGAGGGACAGTCCCTGTTAAACTCAGCATCAGTACTCTGTGTGTTGTGCTGTGAAATGTATTAGGCTGAATCATCTGCTCCGGTCTGCAAGGGAGGAGACAAATTCTGTGTGGTGTATTACCTTGCCTCATGCCATAGTGGAGCTGGCTGCTAGTGTGTTGTGGAACATTGTTTCTTGAAATGATGCGATGTATAGTGTATATGGAGTGGCAGTGTGACCGACTTTGAGGATTGTGTGGATGTTGCTGTGGCGTGTAGGAGGGACCTCTTGATGCTGTTGTTTGTCATGGAGCAGGATTGGGGATGTTGTATGTTCCAATGAACATCACTGGGTGCATGATGACCCTCTGGTTTATGACTTTGTCTGCAAATGTGTGTGGAAAGATGTGCCTGTGGGTCTTGACGTCTGTTTGGTCAGCAGGGGTGTAACTGCCAATGTCATTTAGCTCTCACCATTTGCAATTACTGTGGAGGTGCATGTTCCAATGGTGGAGGCCATGTACTGTCACTGTTCGTGTGCAATGGGGGATGCAGCCCTGTGGAAGATGTGCTGTGGGCAGGGGTGTGTGGGTGCTCCTTAAAGTATGTCCATCACGGTGTTTGTGGTGTGAAACATGTAGACATGTGGCCACCAGAGGATGGTGTGTAGTGTGGCTTACTTGGGCTAAGGTGTTGTGTGGTATGCCTTGCTTATGTTCATCTAAGTTGACATTCACTTTGCTGATCTAGTGGTAGGAGACTGTACAAAGTGTCTAGAACATTCCCGTGAAGTGAGTGAGGGCTGAGCTGGGTCATATTGTTTAATTTGGTATGGAGTTGATGCTTGCCATGGATTGGCATGATGTGTAGAGGATTGTGCCCTTGATGATTTTGCATTTGTGTGGATCAGATGAGTTTGACATTTTGCTGTGATGTTGTCCCTGTAGGCGGAGTGTAATTCCTGGGGTTTGGTTGACCCTCAAAGCTAAATCCAGCAGCCTGCACATGAGCATTGTTTGTTGTATGTCCGTGGATACACAGGAGACATTGGTGGTGTGTTGTATGTTGTGCTTCAAGGAAGTGTGCAGGCATGTATGTGCATATGTAGTACAACATCTGTAATTTGTAATGATCTGAGTTTGTGTGGAACATGGTGGATGGAGAGGTGTGTATCAGTGCTGAGGCAAGGGGCTCTGTGTTGATCTTGCACCAGTGTCTGCACAGGGACTGTGCCCTTGACATGTGTATGGTGTGTTTTCTGAATGATGAGAGGATGCATTGGGGCTTGGATCAGGGAGGATGTGAGGGATGGCCAAGGAAAATGTAGTTACCTTGGATGACAATGTGTGCCCGGGTGTGTCCCACCTTGTGAGTTGTGTTGATGACAACCTGGGTATATCTGATGTCGGGGATGTTGTCTAGGAGTGCGGTGAGGTTGAATTGGCAGAGTTTGTCAATGAGTCATACTGGTGTCTGAGCTGTTCATAGTCCACATATTGTAGGTTGTTGTGCGGTCTGTGATCTGCATTGTACTTTGGCAAATGTTGTGGCCCATCAAGGATGTCTGTATGCAAGGGTACAACATGGAGTTGTCCTGTAGTTGACTTTGATACAGGAGTGGGCATGTTCAGGACTGTGCAATCACTTGATCATAATGGCATTAGTCTGTTGGAGGCAGTTCCTGGATTGCGTATGCAATGCCAGTTGCAGATGTGACCCAGGCAACGTAACTAGTGCCAGAGGCTGTAGTTGGTCTCACACATTTATATGCCATATCTGTGCACAGGACATGTGTGTAGGAGGATGCAGCTCAGGCACCACTGTGCATTGGCATACAGCTGGCTGTTCATAGCTGTAATTGTCTGCAGACGGGGTAAGGTGCTTCAGCAGTGTCAACATGAGACTGTTGCTTGTTATTTGCACGGTGTCCTGAGCTGACAGTTGTATTATCTCACAAGGTTGCATACATGGAGTGCTGCATTTGTAGTGGGGGTGCTTTTAACGACCAGGCTAACTTGAGCTGGTCTTGCACATGTTGTGTATGTTCACTGATGTGCTTGAACTCTGCACAACAATGGTACCTATATACATAATCCACCATTCAGCTGGGGTCGTGTGTCGGGTGAGCAGCTTGTAGCTGGAGCATGGACGTGTGTGGGTGCTGGATGGACAGGTAACTGCAGTGGCAAGTAAAAGTCAGTGTGCATACAGAGAAAATACAGGGGATACACAACAGACAGGCCAAATTATCCCAATCAGGAACAGCAGACACACACACCAAGGCCACAATACAGTGAACAAGGCACAGAGACACCATGGTGCCACTGGGAAATGGCCTCATTGAAAATCAACATTGTACTAGTGGTACAGATTGTACCACAAGTGTATTGGGGCATTTCAATTGGGGAATGACATTTCTTGTCTGTAGTAGCACAATAATCTGTGTGACAGGCCTGTACATAAGTACTTATTGTGGAAGTATGTTAGCTGACTCATTTTCACATAGCGATTTAGTGGATTTTCTAACAGACTCCAAGCTTGAAATCGGTCACATTCTCACTTCTCCAAATGAAAGGTGTAACCGTGATCAAGGATCAGTGGTGTGGCGAGGCTTTGCCATTCGCTCAGATTCACATATGTGTTAGGACATCTCAATTCTGACATGTCATGTAAGTCATCTTGCCATGGCTAATTCCGCAGCCAATTTTGTCCGTCAGTGTGTCAACATACATCTGGCACACTGACCCTCATCAATGACAGCCTTGAATCACTTTTGAAAAGTGAAAATCGTGACGCTTCGGTGCCACAAGGCATTAAGGCATGAGGGCCACAGTCTTTGCAGTAGCACTGAAGTGTTTGTAGGACTTCATACATGAGACACCATTTGAGTGTTGAGTGATGTTGTTGCAATCACTGGTGTGATGCATGTCCCTATTCCTATGCTTAAGTTAATAGAATTGTCTGCTGCTTATCTTACCTTAGGATGTGCCTTTGATGCCAGCCACGTGCTGATGTTTTCCATTTATACATACATGTGGTATGTCAGATATTTCATCATCACACACATACACCTTGGACTGACCCACATTTATGGTAGCGTGCAAGCAGATCGGATTTTACCAGTCACCCCCTCCTTGTACAAACTTGTAGTGTTAGTCATTCAAACTTATGACATCATTCGTTATGTTGCACATTAGCAATGCTGTAGTACACACGTTACTAGTCACTTTATGAACGTTGCCAGTTGGACATTGCATGTTGTGGTTGCAAATTAATGTAAGTGACACAACTTAGCAAGTAGCAAGGTATGACAGGACTCTAATAATCAAGGGACACATACAGTAGGGTTGAGGATGTACATGCACAGTCCATACATCAACATGAAATTTGTGACATGCATGAGTGAGTAGGTTTTTATTGTGTGATAAGGGAGTGTTAACATCATACGTTCATCTCATGGAGGGAGGCCACAGAAAATGTATTGTACATCCATTGACTAGCAGAAATTTGTTTTTCATCATTACTGGGGTACAATGTCAGTAGTATGAGCACCAGACAGTGTATATTTAGTGTCCTGGTACAATGGGTGATGCTAACGCATAGTTTTGCGGAGGACTGGACAATCTTCTGAATCTTCTTCATCAGATGTGTGTGTTGTCACAGCTGATGGTGTAATCAGTGGTGCAGTCGACATAGGAGGCATAGACACATCAGGGACTGCAGATGTTGACGGGATTGTACCTGCATCATGTTCCATGCCCATCAGGTAACGCATGAATGCACTGAGCATGACTTGGTGGTTTTCCAGCACAGCTGTAACATCCCGTTGGTAGGCAGCCAAGTTGGTTTGGTATGCATCCTGTTTTGCATTCATTTCTTTAAGAATGTCCTGAATTTCCCTCAGCCTGTTGGCAACTTCAAGGCTGGCCCTTGTGTTGGGCATTTGTCTGTGCCTCTGCTGCATGACTTCTGATATGTCATTCATGGCGTGAAACAAAGTACGTGGTGGCGCATCGTTGCTGCTACCAGTTTCCGCACTGCCACTATTGGATGTTGGGCAACGGAGCACTCCCTCTAGGGTGCCTACCATGCTCTCTATCCCTTTACGCACCTCCTGTGCCAACTGACCCTGTACATCCACAACACGTTGTTCAAAAGAATTTAGCGTGTTCGGCGAGTGGTGAGGCTGAGATGTTGTGGGAGGTGGCGTAGGAGTGCTTCCATGTTGGGCAAGCGGAGATCCCACTGTGCTGCTTTGCGTTCTTGTGCGGGGAGAGGGAGTTTGTATTGATTCTAACAGGTCCTGGAGGAGGCCTGTGTCCACACTTGGTACACTGTCACCGCCCTCATCATCGGATTCAAACATAGGTTCCTGCTCATGAGTAGGTGTACCATGCCCTGAAATGAAAAAAGATGTAGGTTTATGATCATGTCTGACATATGGTCTACAGATGCACAATTTTGAGTCATCTACCCTTTTTGACTTTGATGTGTGTCAACATGTCAAAGTTAAAGCTACACAGCATCACTCATGTTACCTAAAATGACATGGCATGATTCATTTGATGGATTCAAAATGTTTTTCCAATCACATGGCACATGGCCAGACAGTGTTTGCACACTTGCAACATTCAACTTGAGTGCATGTCCTGATGTCTGTTTTGTTGGTGTATATTGAGGACACATTCCAGCACAGTAGCAAGTCCAAGTGGCATTATGCACTCTATATGTGTGCAACAGGTATCAGGCCACAATTACTGAGGATTTGGGACATGGATTTCTTACCATCTCACATCATCCCGCCTGTCATAGCCAACACGGCTGTGTTGTTTGTGTGTGACCCATTTCCTGTGTCTTCATGCTAATGACGTTATATTTGGATAATACAGATTGCTCCTGGTATGTTGCTCAATCTACACCCAGCTCCCCCTGTGTGCCCCTGCTGCTGAGTACACACTGGCAGGTGTGCAGAACCACCATATTAGTGTCCCGTTAGTGGCCTCAGTGCAACTATTTTTCACCCTGTTTGCACACCATTTTGGTTTCAGTGCCACTGTTCCACCACCCCATGCACATTTGCTGCTCCCGCCTACCAGCTGCTCCTCCCTCCCACATCCCCATATGTGCCAAACTTTTCTTGACTGTGCAACTTGCGCACCAGAGGCGCACCTTAAGCAAGCCAGTCTGCAGCCATCTGCGCCTGGACCATGCCCAGCGCCAGGACCCCTTGTGGCCACTAATGCCACTACACCAGACTCCAGTACTACGCCTGTACCCTCCATGCACTCAATGCCAGCCAATACAACACTTGCTTCCAGGCCACCACAATAACATACACACGGGACCCTTCTCCTGCCGCACATGCAGCTTCACAACTAACTGAGCCACCAAACCCCCATGGAGTGGACCCAGCCACCTCCAATGCATTATCCACAACACCCACTCCACACGAAAACAGCCCATGTGGCTCTGGGATCTGCTGGACACCTCCGCCCCAGATGTGTGATTATTAAACGTGACCTGGTGGGACTACTGCTCTGCGACCAACATCACCATAGACATCCCAGACAGCTACAAGTTCAACCGCAGGGATTGCGCTGACTGATTTGGTGGATGAATCACCATCGACCACAAGTCCACCCTCAAGCGGCACCCATGCAGACAACCCCATCAACACCGCCAACCACCTGCACATAAACATCCACACCGACACCCAACACCACCCTCAGAGGACCCTCGTGTACAGCACACCGACCCTGTGCTCAGTTATGCTGCTCCATCGATGACCTCGCCAGCACCCACGCACTCGCCTCCACGTACTACATCATCCTGTGGGACCTGACCGTACACCTCAAGGACAACAACGACGACAACTCCACCATACTGATCAACGACCTCACCAGACCCGGCTGCAGACAACTCGGGACCGAACCCACGCCGCCAGCCACAAGCTGGACCCCGTCTTCTCAACAGGCACCCACGTCACCTCCAACCACACCACTGAACTGCACTCGACCGACCACCGCAGCATCAATTTGACCTTCAATTAATCAACCACACACCACCGCAGACAACTGCTGCCTCACCAATGCTGGGTAAAAGTAAACGTAGACCAGCTGGTCACACCCCTCAGCCAGAGCCCAAACTACAACCCCACCAACCCAGTCGCCAGTGCCCAAAAACTCTGACAGTGTATGTAGGACTGCACCAACACCTTTGCCCCACTCACGTTACCCTCCAACAGCCACGCCTGCAACAGAGCCACCCGTTTCCCCGACTACCTCCAGACCTACCAACGCGCATGCCGGAAGATGGAGTGAACATGGCTCCACGGACACACACTGCACAACCACACAGTCCACAAGGACGCCACGTGTATACATCACCAACTCAACAGATTGGCAAAGAGCTCCTCCTTCCGAGACTGGCTGGATACCAATGCACACGACAGCAATGAGGTCTTCAGCATTGTTATTGAACAGAGAAACCCATGCGCAAACGTTAACAACATCCCACCCTCACAAGAAGTGTGCGACTCACTGTCCATCTTCTCACAGCGCACGTTTGGTGACATCGACAACAGCTTCAACACCACAACCACCCCAACTATGCCAGACCCCACCTCCCCGGCGAGGACCACCAGCGCCAACCGCAGCACCTCCTGGTACTACGTCAACAAGGACGCAACACACAAGGTCATGAACTCCATACACTCTGGATCACCAGCAGTACCATCACCACACCACTTATTGTACAAAGCAGAGGAAGCGACCATACCACAACTACACAAGTTCATCTACATCTTTTTCAATGCAGCAACATTCCATGAAATATGGAAGCACACCACAAGCAATGCCCTCCTCAAGAGGCACAAGGCACACCCCAAGGCCCTCGAGGACTCACGGCCCATCTCCCTGCTCACGTTCCCAACGAAGGTCATCTAGGTAATCATCAACATGCAATTGGGTCGCGAGCTGGTAGACCCCAACATGTTTGACCCGTCCCAGTCTGGAGTCATACGTACATACAGCAGCAAGACAGTCCACATGCCCGGCACAGACAACATCATGCGCCAACTAGCCAGCACCAAGACAGCAGCCCTCTTCCTCCTGGACCGGTCAACCGCCTTTGACACGGTATGCCTTCACACTCTGAAGACACACCTCCGAGAATCATGATTCCAATTGAAGGCCCTAGACTGGACCACGTCCTTACTCTCCGGCAGAACCCAGAGCGTCCAGAGTGTCCGAAACCCATCCATCAAATCGGACGCCATCAACATCATCTGCGGCGTACCCCAGGGGTCATCCCTCAGACCAACACTGTTCAACATGTACTTGTCCCCCTCGCACACGTGGGCCGCCATCACAACCTCTACATCCTCTCCTACACCAACAACACCCAGCTCATCCTCTCCATCACCAGGGACCCACACACACCCTGAGCAAACCTCCACGAGGGAATGAAGTCCTTCACCAACTGGATGAGGAGCAGCAGTCTGAAACTGTACTTGGACATGACACAGGTCCTCATCCTCGGACCCACACCCTGAGCCTGGGACGACTCCTGGTGGGCAACCACACTGGGAACAGCAACAACACCCACTGACCATGCACGCAACTTTCAATACATTCAGTAGTCCTTCCTCTCCATGTCTGAGCAGGTTGATGCCATCTCCTCCTCCTGCTACAACTGCCTCCGCATGCTGTGCAGGATCTACAAGTGGATCCCCACCCCAGACAAAAATAACTGTGACACAGGCCCTGAGCAGCAGCAGACTGGACTACCGCAACGCACTGTACGCAGGATTCCCAGACAAACACCTACAACTACTACAACGCATCCAATACACTTACGGCTCATTGATTGTCAACGTCCCCCACCGCAGCAACATCATCCCCCAAATGTGAGACCTACACTGGTTCCCCATCAGTAAGTGGATCAGCTTCAAGCTCCAGACCCAGACACACAATGCACACCAGTAGGCCGGACCAGCCTACCTGTACAGCAGACTCAGCTTCTACACCCCCACATGCCAGGTCTGCTCCACCAGCCTCCCCCTCACCACTGTCCACCGCATCCTATGACCAATCTCCAGCAGCAGATCCTTGTCCTACCTCGCCGCCAAGACCTTGCACACCCTCCTGGCCCACCTACGGCAGACCCAGGACCTACTCGCATTCAGAAGACTCATCAAGACCTGTGTCTTGGAGCGGTAGCGGCAGCCCCTTCCCATCAGAGTGGGAGATCCAACAGGTGTTTTTACATGCTGAAGGAGTTGTTCCAAGGACACGGACTTCTGTATTCTCTGATTTTTTTTTCATGCAGCTGTGGTTCATGCAGACTGTGACGTAGTGCACTCCTCAATGTATTTCAAGTCTTTGGTTGGTGTAGTCTTAGGTGTGAGAGAGTATGAGCTGTCTGTCATCAGCAATGGATACAATGTTGAGGCTGTGTTTGGTTTCAAATGGCGCTGAGGCAGCCCTGTTGATGTTGACAAGGGTCAGACACATAGATGGTCCCTCTTGCATTCAGCATTGGAATTACGTGATTTTAAAGACGAAGGTTGTCAGTCTGATCCTTGAACCTCTTGCTGGGATGAGTGACCCAGTTAAGCGTTGTTCCTTGGAATCCTGCTGCATGTAGTGTAGCAAATCTGTGTGGTGTTAGTCTGTGTCGGAGCACACTCACGGCTCTTGGTCCCGGAGGGTGCGGATGTCACCTGTGGGTGTGAATAGGGTGATCTTGGTGCTGTTGTTGATGTGATGAGGACAGGGCTGTAGTGATGCCACAGGTGGCTGTATCTCATGTTGGAGGG
Organism: Lissotriton vulgaris; assembly: GCF_964263255.1. NCBI lineage: Eukaryota > Metazoa > Chordata > Amphibia > Caudata > Salamandridae > Lissotriton > Lissotriton vulgaris. The sequence continues at coordinate 24,568 of NW_028255084.1, read as the reverse complement.
GGTGCATTGAGCTGTGACTGGTGTCCCGGTGGGGATGGTAGTATGGTTGTTGTGTTGGGAGAGGTTTGTGTGGTGCTGCCTGTGGTATCTCATGTGTACGGCAAAGTTGTTGTAGTGAAATTTTTTACTTTATGGTGAACTTTGTTGGACACTTATCACAGGGCTGTAGTGCCAGGGTGATGTCTGTCGCTTTGCTGCATAGGTTGTTTTATTCATGCAGGACCTTGACGAGTTTGTAGGACTTTCCATTCTCTTAGACTATTTTTTTGTGGTAGTCCCTCATAGCGTCCATGTATGTGTTTTACATTTCAGGTGTCTTGGTGTTTATACAGTTCTTACCAAGGTATCTGCCTCTTGCTTCTTAGAGATCAGTGCTCTACCATGCCGTGTCCCTGTAGTGCTGTTTGTTAGGCTTGCAGAGGGTGGAGGTCTGGTATGCGTAGTTGTGTATCCAGGTGTGACTTTCACTTGCAGAAACGCTGGCGTTGGCTGTGTTTGAGACCAGGGTGGTGGTTGAGCTTTGTCAGCAGTGTAGGCATGTGAAATGTCTGTGGGTCATGTTTGCAAAGGCCTGTTGTCATTCTCCAATTTTTTCCATGTATGAGTGCATGGAGGCTGGCTGAGCTGCATCAGTGAGTGACTGTATATCAGTTGTTGCTGGAAATTATTGCATTTGGGACACAGATGTGCGCATTCAGACTTGCCATAGGCGTGCCTTCAGCACACCATGTACATGCGTCTGCTGTGCGCTTGCACAGCGGCTGACATTGAGTAGGGTAATTGTGAGGTACAATATTCAGTGATGACGGAACACATGAAGACAGGGGTGGGGGTCTTAGTGGTACTTCATAGACCATATGTGGAGTGTGGGCTCAGATGAGAGCACTGAACTGACTTATTATGGAGACACAAGGGATGAGTGACTGAAGTGATCATGCTACGTGTCATCATGGCATGGGAGGGTGGGTACGGGACATCTAAGATGAGGTGGGTCATGTGCATATTGGCAAGATGACTCAGGTGCCACCCATGATGACCAGAGCAGTAATACCCACTTCCATGTTTGGTATGCAGGCTGCATTTCAGCCTCCCTGGCAAACATGGCCGACACTCCAGCATGTGGCTGCATGACTTATCCCATTTCCTATTAGCAGTCACACCAGCACTTCACAGCGTTGTGATTGACTCAGAGTAGTGAGGCTGGCTGCCTAATTCCTTTTACGTGACACAAAGGCAGGGTTGCATAGGCTGAAGAGAAATGAGACACAGCTTTGAGGTCAGACTTCCCTCAATATGTGCCTGATTCACAGAACGACCTTAAGACTCAATCCTAAACTTACTACTATTTTGTTGTTGACAGAATGCACTTACTACTTTTGGCATTCACAGAATGAATTTAGTACTTTTGGTATTCACAGAAGTTAGGATTTTGTCTTAAGTCTGTCTTAAGTCTGTCTTAAGAGAAACTTAAGACAAAATCCTAACTTCTGTGAATACCAAAAGTAGTAAGTTCATTCTGTGAATGCAAAAATTAGTAAGTGCATTCTGTGAATACCAAAATAGTAGTAAGTTTTGGATTGAGTCTTAAGTTCATTCTGTGAATCGCCCACTATATGTTTTGCAGCACCCACTCACACACATATCCCTGCATCCATAAGACATTCATTGTTATTTCCTTCATTTGTTAACTCACAGCTGCCCCCCCCAATTGCCAATGCTTGCCACTGTGCCCCCATGCAGAGCAGGTGTACCACTCTTGTGCCAAAAGGCACATACATATTACCAAAACATGCCATGTCATCACATTCCATTGAATTAATTTTTAATACTAGGTATGTTGCAACTGTAGAGTAGGTGTTGCACAGCGGAGACTTTAATTACACTGTTCAAAGTTCAGTGAGTACATGGACAGACTATCCTTGTCACCACACACCCAGACCTGAAGCATTAAATTCCTTTATGAACAACCACGACACACACAATGGAGTCAGTTTAGTGAGTAATGCACACACCATTTTTCATTGCCAAAACAAATATGCACAGCATTTGTTAATATTCTCAAAATTTCACCCCCTATTTCTCATGATGTACATCTATACAAATAATAGTTCAGCCATATGTCACCCCATGACACAACCAAATGTTATTATTTAACACATAAATGCACAACATTTTAGATATTTTTCAGATTTGTCACAATTTATTTGTTTTTCATACTGACACACATTACCACATGAAGTACTTACATCACAACATAATTGTGGTCACAATGAGGTATTTTGAGATTATATTTTGGTACACATGCATTGCATTGTTGACATTGTGCAGCATACATTGTAATGGTCATCTCAAAAGACTACGGCAACCATAGTCTACGCTGCTTGCATTTGACTGGCTCAGGTCCACACTGTGAACCAAGGTTTATTCCTCTTGGACACTGCAACAATACAATGTCAGCAACCTCCTCAACTTCAACCCTGTACGCCACCTCACCTGCCAGGACGTAACTCTGCTACAGACATCACCATCACTGTCACTGACAACTTCTGTGTCACCTGCATGTGGCAGCACGACAATCATGGAAGAGGCATTGTAAACCCATACACCGGTACACTCAGAATGAGCATGCACTCTAATGTGCCATGGTTGACCATGTACTACGACAACTACATTATCGTGACCAAGCCCATGGCCATACTCAGCAGCACACTCATGTGCAGGACACCCAGGCCATGTGCCCCATTCTCCAATACCATTGTTGACCTCATTGCACTCCAGTGTGTGACAGCCACAGGCAGCATCCCTCTCGATGACCTCCAGTTCCACCTCAGCAGGTTAAGTTACCGGACCAACAACACCTCCAGGGTAACTTCACTGACATCAGACACAAGCATCAAGTGACCTCAACATACCACTGAACAGGACACGGTTAAATACCTGTACTACGGCTGCAGGTACTTCTGATTCAGGTCTGACTTCATACTCTCCTGGCACTACCATCATTGAATGCATGACATATGTGACTTGACCAGCAATCACCACCGCCCTCCTTGCACCCTCTTGTAGCTGGAGCAAGGGCAGTGCATGACATCTCATCCACTCCTTGTGCAAAGACAGTCCACCAATGCTTAAATACTTGTGACACTACAGCACACAAATAGCACTGCTAGGATCTCTAATGACACCATCATTTCTGCACCCCTCATGAATGTACTTGCATCCCTACTTTCCCCCTGCCTCATGGCAGCCATGTATGTGGGCAGTGCCATTGGCATCGTCTGCCACTATGCATTGCTGGAGTTGTGGCATGGTGGTGCATACACTGACATTATGATTTGTAATGGATCAGTCATTACTTGAATCATGGAGCAATGTCCAGTGGGTACTGTACATCCATACTATTGCAAGGGGGGACATGGTGAGAAGTGTTGCCTCACTGTCTTCTTGCAGCAACAATTTTCATGGTTGTGCCATAGGAATGCACACAATATTGCTGTTGTTTCACATTTGTAGAGTGTATCTTTGTCACAGGGCAACCCTGTAACCTTGTTTACAGCGCTGTCCAGTACCATTCCCATGCATATATGTTGTGCCACGAATTGTCACCTTCCTTAGGGACATGTATGTTGTGGCTTTACATTCCGGGAGCTATTGTGCATTTGCATGAGTTTGCTTGTTTCTCTCATGTCTGTGACAGCCTTGCTAATCTTGGAAGGTGCAGTTAGTCAACTTGTTAGCATTATTTGGATACGTAACGCCTACTTTGCATGTCATTGCCATAGTTTTGTTGGGACATGCAATGCCATTGACATAGAAGTTGCTATCACTCCTGAGCATTTGCTCTCATCTGTATGCTACACTTGCTAATGTGATTAGACATTCTTGGCACTTAAGCTACACAAACAGTGCTGCAGACTCGCTGATGATCCATTTGTATAATTGACTATGGTGCATATTTGCTGGATGTTTAGCAGCTGGACTGCGCACCTTGCAATATAGGTGTGCTGCAGTGCATGCATAGGTACAGACCATGAATGGAGGCCTTCGGTGAGATGGTGTGCATTCCTGCAAACTATTGATGTTGGATGTTCTTTCACTGCAAGAACACCATTGGTACACTTATGTTTTTCCCATGGTCGTGACAACATAGATGTGCTGTATTCACTGTATGTCGCTACATGTTGTTATTCATGTTGTATACGTCATTCATCCAGACGTAGCTGGTCAGTGCTTAAGTCATGCATTCATGTGAGGAGCATCATTCAAGTACAGCAAACCTTGGTGCAGGCCTCTCCCGGTGGCACTGCCTCTCCCCTATACCTACCAGGATGCAGGTGTGAGGTACTGACACAATTGCCAGATGCTAATGTATTTCCAAAATTTGGATGGATTGCACAGCACCACTACTGATATTTGTGTTTGGATGTGCAGACCCACCATGCATACGTTATGCATGATGCTTGTGTAATGTGGCACAGGGATTCACATGCTGAGTAACATTCCTGAGTACTTTCCCTTACATAAGCAGATGATGTGGCTGAAACCATCATGCACAAAGTAGTACAATGACAGATTTTGGGCCTGCATGGGGTGACTATCAGTAGGGTCTGTTTATTGGTGTCACCTGCCCTTCAAACGACATAGGTGCACAATGCTTGGCATGCGCCGACCCAGGCAAACTTGCACCATGTTGCAGGGGGTCCGGCGGTGCAGGGGATCAGTGTTTGTGTGCATGGAAGGGACACATTCCTGCATGATGCAGTCATCAAAATATTTTTCCTCTTTCTATGTGTCCACTTGAATGCAACAGCTATATGTTGGGTATATCAGAGAGGGAACAGTTCGTATTTATTCAGGTTGTGCATGCCTTACACAGACCCTGAGGATGCATATCTTTGTGGCGCAGCGTAATAGTTACAGTTTGACTTTGCTATTGGACATTGTCAATTGGACATGGATGTCTCTGGGTACACCCCCAGCAACAGCCCTGGAATTGCGCTTTCTCACACTTTAATGTGAGAATGATGCAATGACATGATATATTGTACTATGTTACATGGCTGTCTGTGGCCTATTATTGTGGGTGTGGCACATTATGCCACCACTACATGATCAAAATAACATCCTGCCAGCACAGTGGTGTCAGTCCAGGTTATACAAGTGTTAAACTCGGTCTGTTGCAGGATGTTGTGTGATTGGTATTTCATGAGGGTAGTTGTATATTTGCACCTGCGTGTGGCACTTGTCAGGTGTAGCAGTGGGCTGGGACTTCACTTTGGCAATATGTTATTACTTTGACAGGGGTAGGTGTTTACCAAATGTGACATCTGCATGTCCCTGGTACAATACTTTTTGAAGACCCTTCACAGTTCATGACATTGCCTGACTTCTCTTTCCACAACACGTCAGTATTTGAGCCAGCCACCTTAGTTTATGCACTGCACAACATTACCTTCTTTGCAGATTTCCCCTTGTAGGGACTTACCCTCTCTGTCTTGCAGTTCCTCATGCTCTGCACTGTCCTGTCATGGAATTCCTACCACCAACTCGTCTGGGATGACCGCCGCAACCCGCTCCTCAAGGTCATCCAGCTCTTCCTGTTGTGATGGGCTGCCTCCTCCTGTCACCGTTGCTTCTTTGCGGTTTTTTGCCATTTTTTCTTTTGTCCTGCGCTTTATGTAATTCCAGCGTTTCTTAAGGTCAATGACTGTCCTCTTAGATTGGGCCACACAGTTGACCTTTGTCAATATGGACTGCCAAATGGCCTCTTTTTTTGATAATGGCAACTTGGAACTTCCAAAAAGCTGGTGCTGGTGGTCTGTCACCTCATTTATGAGTATGTCGTTCTCCTCAGCACTGAAATGTATTTTCCTTTTCCTCTTTCCATGTGTTTCTCCCCGTGTTTCAGGCTGGGCATCCTGGCTGCCATGTGGAAGGTTCCCTTGACTGCTGCTGTGTCCTTCACACTCCATGGTAGCAATTTTTTCGATTTGCGGGAGAATTAGGAGATGGATGCGTGTATTTTTGGCGTTTTCCGGATTCTGACGCAACGTGAAAGTGGCGCAGCGACGCGTACACTTGCGTCAGTACCGCGATTGTGACTTACGGCACTTTTCCAGCACTTGCGTGACTTTCCGGTGCGTCAGGACGTCAGCGTCTGCGTCACTTTTTTCCGACTTTCGGCATCACTTGCGACACGATGCGCCATTGCATTATTCTGACGCATCCACGTCGCAAACTTCTGACGCAGCGCGTCGTACGGAATTGGGACGCATCCCTGCGCCTGTGCAAGGATGCGTCACTTTTCATAAATAAGGGCCCATGTTTTGGTGCTTTTTCCCTGATAAATTTTAAAATATATATATATTAAATATATGAATGTTCTTTTGAAAGATATTTTGCTGCCCCGTGTATGATTCATTGTTCATTTCTAATTGATAATTGTGATTACATTGAATTTCTTTATTGATTGACTCTGCTATCCACCACTGTAGAGGGTGTGACCTCAAATAGTTTTTCAAACAATTTTAAACGTTCTAGACAAATAAAATCCCTTGTAGGTTATCCCTCCCTCTTTGAAAACTTCATTGCCCAAACCTGCAAGGGTAGATTGGGTTCCCACTCTTTTGAATATTGCACTGTGCATAGATAATAGTCCGTTCTGGGTCACTTCCTTAGAAGTGGTAACTGAGTTAGACTACAATAAGTGGGGTTGTTTTAGACACCCTTGACTTCGGTTTAAATGTATTTATGTCTGAACGGGAGACCTTATCATATACAGATGAATATATATTGAAAATAGCGGGTGGCCCTTCTCTATTGGGAAATTAGGGACCCTCTGCTATTCTTCCATATGAATCTGACCTTAATCAATTAGAACGATTAAAGAAAAAACTAGTGAGAACTGAATTACACGCTAGATTTCTCACAGATTGTCTCAACTCCAATATTATTCCAACTGGGTTGCAGATAAGAAATGTCTTGATAATCTTTATTGATGACGATGAGTTCAAAGTGGGTTTCAGCTTTGCAGTCAACAAGTCCTCTCGCACCTGGATGGTTTTAAGTATTGAGACCGCACTCAAACATATCAAAATTCTTCTGAAGGAAATTGAAACTTTGGAGAAGAAAATAGAATCTGACTCCAATATTACCAACTCAAAAGTCCTTCTTGACAAGATCGCAGCAACAATAAAAGAGTTCGAAGAGTTTAATTCCCATAAAAAAACTGAAAAGTTGCAAAAAGATATAAGATGGTATAGTAAAGAAAAGACTTATCCGTATTTACAAAAAGATTTCTACTCAACGGAAGCTCCCAACCAAGTTCAGCGTAAGGAAACAACCTTTTCAGATACTAACTCAGACACAGATAGTAAACACGCTGCTGACAACTCCAAAAGACATTATTACGACCAACAACCATCCACCACCAGGCACGCTTTTTTAGGACAGGACAGGAGGGGACAAGGCCAACCTCGGAAACAACGGTCCTCCAAGAGAGGATGGTTACGGAACCAATACACCCCAGGGCAGAGACAAACACGGAATCAGTATTACGAATGGTAACTGACACACAAACCATTTAAATTTTCAATCTTTCTAAACACGTTCTTTCTGAAACAGAAATATCGGTATTGTCAGCAGGGCTGTAATTCGTACCAACTCACCAAAGTGATCTCTTTGATACAAAACTTGAACTTTACAGATTTTTTAGATCTGTTAGACTAAAACATTTCTTCTCGGACAGAACATCAAATATTTTTTTTTGTATAAGCTTTATTTCGATATAAAAACATATCATAAAAGCAACACATTACATCAATAGAAAGTAGTTTAACAACACATTAAAAAAAGACCTGCAGAATCGACAAGGGGAATTAAAAAACAATCATTGGTTAAGAAGGGGCGAGACAGGGGAAGAAGACGTTACTGGATCAGCATTTTGTTTGCAGTTCTTATACGCCAAGCCCACCCTAGGAATTTTGCCATACAGCAGGCAAAAAAGGGTCTTGCATCCGTGCGCAATATGCGTAAGGCTTCCAAATGTGATCTCGTTCCCAGGCTCCTGCATAGGGGCTTCAACCACCTCCTTCTAGGCACCGCATAAGCGTTGCACTCGAACAGCAAATGTGCAACGGACTCGACCCTAGAGTCACAGAAGGGACAATATGGTACAGTTTGTAAGGGTGGTTTCCAGGTGGAGGTAAACTGACCTAAAGGGAGTACCCCCACCCTGAATTTGATGTACAGTAATCTGTCGCCTGAGTTATGGATTAAATCCAAACAGGGTTCCCTGTAAGGGAGATCTTTAACTAACAGGATCTGGGCAACAGATTTACAATTATTTGAATTGCACATTCTCTCGTTGTCCACCCATAACCAATAGGCCTTCTTTAACAGTTGTTTTGAAGGTGCTGTTTTGTTGACCCAGGCGTCTCCTAAACCCAGCTTATAAAGGAGCCCCTTGACCTCCCTAAGCCAGGTAACCTTATAACAACCCGGAAGGGACAGAAGATCATTTAGGGCATCTGCATAGCTGCGGAGTTCGGGGACATTCCATATTCTGGACCATAGTAAAAGGGGGCGTAGTTTGGCTTGCTCACAGATTGGGCGAGTGCCTGCATATAGCAAAAGGGGGAGTGTGGGGGTACTGTGGGGTAGCCTCATAAGATCTTTGTGAAAGTTATTTTCAAGGCAGGCCAAGGTGTCAACTCTCTGTATGCCCCACAGTTCTGCGCCGTACAATGCTGCGCTCACTACCCTTGCCCTATAGATGTCAAGGAGAGCCCCGATTGGTTTTATGGATGAGGCACGCTGTTCTTTAAGCAGGGCACCATCGACCCTCTTATGAGTCAGAAACACCTTTTGGTGGTGCGCCTTCCAGCTCATAGTGTCGCACAGACGTATGCCCAAATAGTCAAATTCTTTGACTCTTTCCAATGGGACAGAGTCTAGAACGGGGGGGGCGACAAATTTCTTGGGAGGGTTAAGGACAAGAAACTTGGTCTTACCTATATTTATAGCCAGACCCTTAGTGTCGCAGTAGGCCTTGAAACTAGAAAGCAATTTTTGAATGCCCGCTGGTGATTTCGAGATTAGAAGGGTGTCATACGCAAATAGGAGTGTCGGAATTTTCCTTCCAGCCAGGGAGGGTGCGTCCGATGGATGTTGGAGGAGATGCTCCACCACTCTGTTAACATAAAGAGAAAACAGAGTGGGGGCAAGCACACATCCCTGGCGGACGCCCCTATCTACAGGGATACGAGATGTTTTTTCCCCCTGGGCACCCCATCTAATTTGGGCAAAATTGCTATCATGAAATTTTATGAGCAAGGCCAACAAATAAGGCGGTAGACCAAGGCCATCGAGGACATTCCACAATGAAGCTCGTGGTACCAGGTCGAAGGCTGTTCGCAAGTCTATAAAGACTAAATACAAACTGCCCCCTCCCAGCACCACCACTTTCCAGTAAATCATTAGAAGGCGAAATGTTTGCTCGATGGTACCTGTCCCAGTTCTAAAGCCTGCTTGAAAATCTGACAGGATCTGGTTTTCTTCTGCCCACTGCAAGATCCTACCCAGTACCACTTTGCCCGCAACCTTTTGAGTTGAATCCAGCAAACTAATAGGGCGATTTCTTAAAGATAGGGACGACTTCGGCGCCCCTGCAGGAATCAGGGAAAGAACCTCCCAACAAAACCTCATTTAGGAGAGAAGCAATTAATCTACTCTACAATAAGGGGTATTTCTTTAACAAATCGCCCGGAAGCCCATCAGGGCCTGCAGCCTTATTGGGTACAATGCACCTAATTGCCTTTTCTACTTCCTGACTAGAAAATAAACCATCATTGCATGGGAGGTCAGCTGTGGGACTGGGCAAAAAACCCAGATTTGGATTCGATGTCCCCGGAGGAGCAGAGTATAGCTTGGAGAAGTGGGCAAGCCAGACGTCACCAGGGATATTACAAGTTAGCTGTTGGTCAATAGGCTTATCCCTGGCTCTTAGCAGATCCCAAAACCCCTTGGAATCTTTCCTAGTGCTTGCCTCTGTTAACTCCCGCCAAAAATTTGAGTCATGAGCCTCCTTGGCCTCTGCCACAGTTTTTTTATAGAGTTTCCTCGTGGTTCTTATACTGACTGGGTCTTTGTTCTTTACAGCAGAGATATGTTTCCCCTTTGCAACTCGACATTTGGAGGAGTACCACTTGTCTCTAGCCTTAGAAACCCAGTTCGAAACAACCCTGGCACTAGGTTGGGGAATAATAAACAAATCACTCAATGCCACTACAGTCTCGGTAAATAGTGGTAAGACCTTTTTGCTGGTGGGGCTTAGGGCGACAAGCCGAGGTTCCACCCCTGACAAGATGGTCCCGGCTTGTGCCATACTTGCTTCGTCAACTGATACTTTTGCTAACTTTAGGCGCCTGCCACAGTTCGAAGGAACAATTTCATGAGATGCTTTCCACTTGTGATCGGACATGCCTTGGTTCCCAACCTGCCAAGGAGAAGTAATGGTTAAGGAGAGGGGATTATGGTCACTGTCACAAGACACTATAACCTCCATGTCTTGGTGGAATGACCAAAGATTATAGTTAAGCATGATAAAGTCAATTCTGGAGGAGTGACCCGTCCTGTTATATGTGTGAGCACCCATAGAATCCGATTTGGAGCGTCCATTTGCTGGTCTCAGATTGTGTTCCATACAAAGAGCATTAATTTCAATCGCGCTTTGTGTCCATTTGGGGATCGGGTCTAGGGTCAGGATAGGGATACCTCTCCTTGTATCCTCGTCAAAGGTATCTAAAATGTCTTCCTTGGCCAGTGGCTCAAAACAGCAATTGAAGTCGCCTGCAAGAATAACATAAGAGTCGATATTACAGGCAGTTAAATCGCTGCTTAGGCCTGTTGAGGTTAGGCGTGATGCCCCACCCCTGGCGCCCCTCAGATAGAGGTTGAATACTTCTAGGTTCCTTGCCCCTTTACGATGTATTGTTATCCACTGGAGGTCAGGAGATTTGGTGGACCTATGACTTACACTTAAACCTAGAGCAATGCTGACCCATATGAGGAGACCGCCGGACGGGCGACCTTTGGATCCATGTTGTTGGACAGCTGGAACAAAGTGGGTCGAAAAACCTACTCTGTGTCTGGGTTCTTGGCACCAGGTTTCCTGTAGGAGGCAGATGTTGTAGGGTTCTAGGAAAGCATTCCATTCAGGGATATCAAAGTTGCGGGCAAGCTCTGCCACATTCCAGCTTAAGATCTTTAAAAGGGGTTCTCCAGGAGTAGACTGCTTAGGAAGAGAAATAGATGAAGGTGAGTTGGGCACAGCCACTCTGGATGACCTTAGAGGTGGCTCAATCTGCTGGTAATTAGGAGCTGTAACTGCCCCGGACCATTCCCTCCCTGCTGAATCAGTTTGAATGTGTGGGAGGGAGATCATACGGGGTGGATCCGGCCGTTCTTCCACGCCTTGAGGGTCTGAAATTTTTGCAACCATCAACCCCTCGTCAATAAACAAACTATTTGATGTCCCTACTAAACCTGCTGCAGGGTCAGGGAATAAGGGTTCAATTAGCCCTAGGGTCGGTGGTGGCAATGCTTTTCCCATTTGTTGTCGGGCAGGTTGCCTAGGGAGTCAATCTACCTCCTCCAAGCCACCAAATCTATTTAAGGTTGGGAGGCCATTCCAATGTGAGAGGAATTGATTATAGTTATTGGGATGATTCTTCCATGATTGGTGATGTACCAAAGACCAGTCTTCCACCTGGGTGTGTCTGGATCGAGGTGGATAGAAGAAGGACAGCGGCCTAGGTGTGACAAAAGACCCTTCACTACTGGGCCAGGAACAGATATGCTGTGCCGTATGTGGATCCTCAAAGGTCACCACTATGCAGTCCCCAGGACTGTTTTTCTTTGTTGGGCCCACCCAGGGAGTTCTACGAACCATCAGGACTCTGCTTCTCCGGCCATTAGGGATCGGTCTGTTTACGTTAAGCCAATGCATTATCTTGTTTTTCAGTGACCAGTGATTCTCATATTGGCCTTTGCCGATCTGAGGGACACCTGTCAGCACAACTACATAATCGTTGGCCTCTGGAGGAAGATCAATATACCCCCCTCTAAAATTATCCTTTACAGGAGGGTCCTGTGCTTCACTAGGATTAGGTCTAGGAGGCACTCCAGGATTGGAGTTTCCTGGTTGGTGCGTGGAAGTCCGTTTAGGAGCCTTTGGTATGTTGGTGGTGGAAATTTGGTCCACAGCCACGGTCCTCGGCTTAGGAACCGGCCGAACAGTAGCTGGGGCTGGGGGGGGGGGTTGCTGAGCTTGAGATATAGTGGCTAATGGTATTGGATCAGCTACAGGAAGACCCTGATTTTCAAGACTTCTCAAGCCGAGAGTGGCCAGGGCAATAATGCTCTTTTCCATCTCGAGCAAGTTGTTTTCTATCCGTGAGAGTCTGAGGTCAAGGGGGGAAAGAAGTTTTTTTAGGGTTTCCCAAACCAGGTCTATGAATTCCCTTTCATTCTTGCCCAACCTCTCTGCCTGTATGCCTTCATCCTCTAATATGGTAGTAGGGGAAGGAGCAACTGACTCCTCTCTCCCTCCCTCCCTTAGTGGCTGCGTCCTAGGGGTTGGCACTACTTTGGCGTTTGATTCCGGAACACTAGTCGATGCCAGATGTTGTGAAACCGCAATTTTCGCCTTCTTACGGGAGTAGGCAGAGCGGGAATGGCGCTTTCTTTTAGGTTGTTTACCACTGGTGGTGTTCGGGGATGCCCGGGGGAGTAGGTTAGGAATAGGATTTTGGTCGCGAGAAGCGGCGGGTAGGTTAGCTTTGTCTGCGTTAGATGGTTGCTCTACAGGCGAGGGGGAGATGGAAGGGATTGGGGTCTGGTGGACATCAACCTGCGTAACTACACAATGGGGAATGGCAGGACGCTCCGGAGTAACCGAAGCAGCTATGTGGCCTAGGGAAGATTTTTTTGAAAGTGCAATAACTTGGGACAACCTTCTAGCAGCTACCAATTCTAAGGATACCCGGGTTTGGAGTTTAGATATTTCTTGATCTATCGCTAAATTAGTACGGGTAATGAAGTCATCCATAGGTCCACTAATTTGCGGGCCTCCCTTAGAAGCCTTGCTCCGTGTTAACCTGGTACTCATGGCTTCTGATATTTTAGGGCGATCGTCAATCTAGTAGACGGAGTGGGATGATGAAAAAATCAGTTTACCTATTTGGGCTTAATAAGGAGGACGAAGGAAAATGATGAAAGAGAATGGGCCAGTCCAGTCCGCTCAGTCCTCGAACGGCCTCAAACGGCCCGCTCTTAGCCCGGTCTTCGCCCCGAGCTGCGTCCCGCGCTGCGGGAGTCTAGTGATGTTATATGGGGGGCGTAAAGGGAAAGGGGCGGGCCAGCGGGGAGAGCGGACCACCGGATGCTGTCTCCGTGGTCTCGCAGGGACTCCTGGTCACTGGAGTCCCCGCACGCTCGCAGCCCCGCCGAGCCACTCACCCTTACCTCCGCCTTCCTGCTCGTATTGCTGGTGTGAGATGGTCAGCGCACTCCCGTGCAACGCGGCACCCGCGAAATGGGTGCGGCTAGGAGTTAGCGTGAAACTTGCCTCTTGGATCAGGAGTGAATGTCCGCAACGCCTCTGCCAAACAAGGTAATCACCCCAACAGGTGATGGTAGGAGTCGCCTTATGTCTCTCAAGGAAGGCGGGGGGCGGGCCAGCGGGGAGAGCGGACCGGATGCTGTCTCCGTGGTCTCGCAGGGACTCCTGGTCACTGGAGTCCCCGCACGCTCGCAGCCCCGCCGAGCCACTCACCCTTACCTCCGCCTTCCTGCTCCTATTGCCGGTGTGAGATGGTCAGCGCACTCCCGTGCGACGCGGCACCCGCGGAGCGGGTGCGGCTAGGAGTTAGCGTGAAACTTGCCTCTTGGATCAGGAGTGAATGTCCGCAACGCCTCTGCGAAACAAGGTAATCGCCCCAACAGGTGATGGTAGGAGTCGCCTTATGTCTCTCAAGGAAGGCGGGGGGCGGGCCAGCGGGGAGAGCGGACCGGATGCTGTCTCCGTGGTCTCGCAGGGACTCCTGGTCACTGGAGTCCCCGCACGCTCGCAGCCCCGCTGAGCCACTCACCCTTACCTCCGCCTTCCTGCTCCTATTGCCGGTGTGAGATGGTCAGCGCACTCCCGTGCGACGCGGCACCCGCGAAATGGGTGCGGCTAGGAGTTAGCGTGAAACTTGCCTCTTGGATCAGGAGGGAATGTCCGCAACGCCTCTGCCAAACAAGGTAATCGCCCCAACAGGTGATGGTAGGAGTCGCCTTATGTCTCTCAAGGAAGGCGGGGGGCAGGCCAGCGGGGAGAGCGGACCGGATGCTGTCTCCGTGGTCTCGCAGGGACTCCTGGTCACTGGAGTCCCCGCACGCTCGCAGCCCCACCGAGCCACTCACCCATACCTCCGCCTTCCTGCTCCTATTGCCGGTGTGAGATGGTCAGCGCACTCCCGTGCGACGCGGCACCCGCGAAGCGGGTGCGGCTAGGAGTTAGCGTGAAACTTGCCTCTTGGATCAGGAGAGAATGTCCGCAACGCCTCTGCCAAACAAGGTAATCACCCCAACAGGTGATGGTAGGAGTCGCCTTATGTCTCTCAAGGAAGGCGGGGGGCGGGCCAGCGGGGAGAGCGGACCGGATGCTGTCTCAGTGGTCTCGCAGGGACTCCTGGTCACTGGAGTCCCCGCACGCTCGCAGCCCCGCCGAGCCACTCACCCTTACCTCCGCCTTCCTGCTCCTATTGCCGGTGTGAGATGGTCAGCGCACTCCCGTGCGACGCGGCACCCGCGAAGCGGGTGTGGCTAGGAGTTAGCGTGAAACTTGCCTCTTGGATCAGGAGTGAATGTCCGCAACGCCTCTGCCAAACAAGGTAATCGCCCCGTTACAAACATTATATCAGACACAACAGGATTACACCATCGATCCACTTTCTTTCCACCCAATGCTTTAATAGCAAAAGAATTGATAACATTTGAAAATGCTATAATTACCGAAATTGATCATCTCTTTAAAAAGAAAGTGTCACTTAGGCACAATCTTACAAAAGAAAAACAGATCTCCTTGAAAAATCTACAAGCCTTATCCGGAACAATAATCAAACCGCGGATAAGGGCGGTGGCATTGTCCTTTGGGACAAAGAAGCATATAGAGTTGAGGTACTTAAACAATTGTGAAATGCTCTACAAAAAATTACTTTGTGATCCATCTAAGAAACTGTCGGAGTCCATAGCTTCATTGAACCGTGAAGGCTTTGATGGCGGCTGGTTGAGTGCTAAAGAGTCTTCTTTTTTGATCAATACATCTCCCACAGTTCCAGCACTTTATATCCTCCCAAAGGTGCATAAAAACATCAGCACCCCCCCCCCTCCCGGCAGACCTATTCTATCAACAACTACAAGGAGTAGCTATGGGGGCGGTTTACGCCCCCGACATAGCAACCGCGACCGGCCGGGGCTAGGGGCATGCCACTCTGCCCGCCTTACCAGCTATTCCTCTCCCCAACTACGTTGCCTCCAGGGCCCTTGGCCATTACCTGCCTCAACTCTTTCTCGCATTATGTCTCTTGGCCTATCCCCTTCTGCCTCTTCGACTGTCCCTTTCCCCCAACCTACCCCTTCTCCTCCTTCTAGAGGTAGCGCCACTCCTGTTGCCCCCAGAACCCTTACGGCTATCTATTTAAATACTAGGTCTGCAGTAGCTCATGCCCATGAGCTCTCTGTTCTACTGGATCTTCAGGCCCCTGACTTGCTATTCCTAACGGAAACATGGTTCTGCGATGACTCCCTCCCTGTCCTCTTGGCTACACTTCCAACGCCATATTACGCGATCCGCGCCGATCGCTTAAATGGCAGAGCCGGGGGCGGGGTGGCGGTCATTGCTCGAACCGACCTCCCATTCCAAACCTTATCCCTACCAGATATTGCCACTACGGAGTATCTAGCCATCCGTACCACTTCCATCTCACCCCCACTTACCTGCATACTCATCTATCGTCCCCCTCAATCCCCGATATCATTTCTCACGGACTTTCTAGAAGTCTTAGCTACAGCTACAGTTAACAATTCTTCCATTTTGCTCTTGGGTGATTTTAATTTTTGGCCCTCTGACCCAGCGGAATGTTCATCTTCCAAAGAATTTTCAGAAACTCTTCACTCTCTTAATTTCATTTCTCATATTCACTCTCCAACTCACATCAAGGGTCATACACTTGACCAGATTTGGTCTCTTAACTGCCCAGTAGAGTCCCCTTCTGTCTTGCCCTGCACTTGGTCTGACCATCATTTGATTTCTTTTTCTCTCCCCATCCACCCCCAGGTCAAACCCTCACTCCCAAAAAACATCTGGGTGCGAGCATGGGGCCGAGTGGACCCGGATAGTCTAGTTTCCTTACTTGCCACTTCCCTTCCCTCTCTGGAAAACCTGCCTACTCACTCCCAGATCACAGCCATTGGTCAATGGCTCTCTACAGGTAGTGACTCTGTTGCCCCCCTGAAGCGGGTCTCTACCAAACGAGAGAAGGATGCCAATAAGTGGTTCAACCAAGATCTTAAAACCACTAAACTAGCGGTCCGCCGCGTGGAGCGAGCCTGGAGGAAAAATGATTGCCCATTTTTGCGACTAGAGTTCATTAACATCTTGGCTCTCTACAAAAAAAACATCTTGGAGGCGAAAACCATCTACTTTTCCTCCAAAATACTCGCAGCCGAAAACAAATCGAAGGAAATCTTTTCGAATATCCATAACTTGGCATTCTCGGACAGAACCTCCCTCAAACCTACCCCTTCACTGGATCTCTGTCACTCCCTCAATCACTTCTTTATCCAAAAAATCGCTATTATTAAAGCCAATATCCCCGCCCCTTCCCTTTCTTTTGTGGACCCACAGTGCCCTCCCCCCAAGGCACATCTCACTGCCTTTCCACCTCTTACTCAAGAATCTCTGACTGCTATAATCCCACTTGTCAAATCTGGTTCCCCTCTGGATCCCTGCCCGGCCCATATTCTTCGTCACATCTTCCTTAGCTGTCCTGACCCCCCTCTCCACGCTCTTAATAGTTCTCTTTCTCAGGGCGTGGTACCTGAATCACTTAAATCTGCCGTCATCGTCCCCATATTGAAAAAACCGGGCGCTGATCCCTCAGTTCCAGCCAATTTCCGTCCCATCTCTCTCCTGCCGTTTCTGGGGAAAGTCCTCGAGCGCCATGTTACTTCTGCCTTGAGCTCTTTCGTGGAGAAGAATGGGGTCCTTGCCCCCCGCCAGGCTGGGTTTCGCCCCGCACACTCTACGGAGTCCGTAGTACTTTCGGTCCTTGACAACCTCAGGGAGGGTATGGACACCAATCAACCTCAGGCCTTAGTCCTCCTCGATCTCTCAGCCGCTTTTGACACGGTGGATCATTCCATCCTGCTCTCCCGTGTCAGGGCGGCGGGGATCGGGGGTACGGCTCTGGTCTGGCTATCCTCCTTCCTGAGGGACCGCACCCAGGCTGTCCGCCTGGGTGACTTCACTGCGGACTTCCGTAATGTTCAGTGCGGGGTTCCCCAAGGTTCCTCCCTTTCCCCCCTCCTATTCAACCTATACATTTCCCCTCTTATTTTTTCACTGCAACAAATGGAGGTCGCCGTATTTAATTATGCGGACGACCTCCAGCTTGTCTTTAACCTCTCTTCTTCCCCTGACTCTGCTCTCAACTTTCAAACCATCATGATCCACATCCGTGACTGGATGAACCACAATCATCTCAAACTCAACCCAGACAAAACAGAGCTGGTGTTGACGGGTGGTTCATCCAGCCCCTGGTCCCCCATCTTTTGGCCCCCTTCCCTTGGTCCCCCGCCTGTCCCCTCGACCTCAGTAAAAACTCTTGGCATCAAGCTCAACTCCCAACTCACCCTTCACTCCCAGGTCAGCTCTGTGGTTTCCTATTCCTTTCTGGCACTGCGTACCATACGCAAGGTGTCCCGTTTTTTTTCATTTGATGCACTTAAACTGATTACCCTTGCCATGGTCGTGTCCCGCCTGGATTACGGCAACGCCCTATATGCAGGTATTCCTGCATATAGTCTTCGGCGGTTGCAGCAGATCCAAAACCAGGCGGCGCGCCTGGTGTTTAAACTCCCTAAATCCCATCATGTCACTCCCCTTCTGAAATCCCTACACTGGCTCCCGGACTGTGCCCGTGTCCAGTTCAAGCTTGCCTCTATCACTTTTCAAGCTCGACTGGGCACGGCTCCGGCTTTCATTTCATCTGAAATTATTCCCTATGTTCCCGCCAGGGAACTGCGGTCCTCTACCCTATCACTTCTTACGGTCCCACGGTTCCGGAGGAAGAAATGGGGAGGCTCTAAGTTCGCGACCCTCGCCCCGATCTTCTGGAACTCACTGCCTTTGGAGCTCAGAGCCTCCACCTCGTACCTATTGTTCCGGAAACAGCTCAAGGCACATCTTTTTGCAAAATTTCTTAACTAACTCCCCCAGCTTCTCCCCTCATGTTTAGCTCTCTGTCAGTCTAGCGCCATGAAACCGCTGGTGTACGTGCGCTGTATAAATATTTTTAAATAGAAATAGCAAACTTTTATGTAGCGGATTTCGAAAAGAAGATAATTTTTGACACCCTGAATCCATTCAAGGAAATCATAAATAAATACCTCAGGTACATAGATGATGTATTTATTATTTGGAGAGGTAATCAGGAAGAGTTACAGAATTTTCTTGGAAGTCAATGAGAAATGTCCTCAACCAAAATTGGTTTGTGTCACAACATTTGGAACAGCAACTAACGTCATCAAAAAAATTGTGAAAAAAGATTTGACGTTGCTAAAAGATCTCCCTGAATTTCAAGAACCACCCATGTTTGCTTTTAAACGGGGACCTAACATTAAAGATCGGTTAGTCCATGCTATGAAACACAAGATAGACACATTATTGGGTAGAAACAGCACCCTTAGTAGGGCATTATGTGGAATTTAAACACTCAGAAAAAGACATGCTGTGGTGGGTCATCACTGTAGTGAAACCAACAATTAGACAATCGAATGTAGACCGACTACTCACTTTAAAAGAGAATCAATGGATCTGCAGGACAGATAGCATAAACAAAGGACTAAACTCTTCTACTGAGTGGCATAGCCTAGCTTGTCTATAATTGCATCATCAGTGTTACATAGCACTTGTTCTAGAACTAACTGTATAGCCGGTGCCATTTACCACCTGCAAAAAGCGAACAAGTATATGTAATCTTTTATCTGTAACAAATAATCACCTTATAAAGATGTAATGTTTTTCTGTCTTGTTTTATACATAAAAGTGATAAGTTATTGGATGGTTCCTAAAGATGTGACACAGACGTTCAGTTATGTTTTTCAAAGTTGATACACTAATGATCTGACTGTTTCACATTATTATACCTTGATGTAAGTTCCAGTAAGATGAGACAGCAACTTTTTGATATACATGTCTATCATAAACGAGATATTGATGTTCTGTTGGATTCACATCATTATATTACAAAGTGCATTGATAGACTGTTTATAGATGGTGCAAAAGAACTATCAACTTGAATCAAACAAGATAACAGTTTTCAATGTAATAGATGTATCCCCAAGCAGCATATAAGAACTGGTGCACCAATTTGAATCAGTACATAATTGTAACTTTCGATACATAATGCTTAGTTGTTCATCATGTGGTTTGGAAAGGAGTAATTGCATTAGTATTTTTCCTTCCCTTTCTTTGTGGTGTAACTGCTAATAATGAATAAAAAGTTGGTTTTAATGAATTGAAATAATATTTAAATGGGAATACTTATTCACTCTAAATCTTCCTTTTGTATACTTTTTCTTCTCTTTCAAACTGAGCACAACTTAACTACCAATCGTGTACCGACCTCATTTAAAGATGGCGCCCAAATACATCGCATAATTGGCGATGTTACTATGACTTCGCCATCATTATCTTAATTAGGGTATGCAGTATTTATAGATTTATTCAGAATATATCCCTCTTACTTCGTCATAATATATACATACAATGATTAAAGATCGATCAAAAACTTCTTTAACCACTCCAAGATGGCGCTTGAACTGTTTTGGGACGATCAGTCCAACATCACTGTTTACTTTCTCCACATCACATGACCGGATATTTAAACAGTACCGGCTTCCGTATCATATGTTTCGACATTACGCCACGACAAATTGGAGTTTACTCGTTTACGAAGACACGACTAGTAAGTTCGCGCAGCCAAGTAGTTTAAACTATACCTCTCTGTTAAATTATGATGAAGATAAGTAACATGAGGCTTTATATTTATTTGTCGTTGTTACAGAACCGTCTATCCTTGAAGGCTACACATTTTGAATACCTGTTCACGACATTAACGGTACTGACTAAAGGTGAGCCTTTTGCCCTCCTCCGTCAAAACAACAGTCACAAATCTCTGAGCTAACGCTAATTTAAGTGCCATACAGCTCAGTTAAATGCTAAGTAAAAGGCACGTTATTTTAAAATCCCATCGGTGTTTGACTAAACGAGGGGTCAACTTGTTTTTTAAAAAATAGCACCAAATAACTGTGATGTTCATGTGTTACACAATGCCTCAAATAGAGCGACAGGAAGACATTGAGAAACAAACAGATTCCATTTGTTGTCTTCGATGCGTTGCTCGCACAAGACGCATGAAGCATTCTCAAATCTCCCAATGGTATATAAATCCGCCATGAAAAGTATGTTAACAGATTTAAAACACCAAACAGCGAAATTGTTTGGTTTAAATAAATACTCACCGAAACAATGCCATTTTGATATGAATGTCAGGGATATATCGATATGTGGCGATATCTCCATTTGATACATTATACTGTAGACAGGAAGAATAACTTTATCCCAATAGACAGTAAAGTTGTATGTAAAACTGCCAGTCTCTTTTAAAAAATGTACCGATCAACTTCAACAACTATGTTTTACTTTATAGCTGTGCCGCTAATTGATAGCTGTACCATCATTCAAAACCTGTTTTAAACACAGCGACAGGTCTACATTCTCGATGTAAGTGTATAATCACCTCCTCTTTAAACACAAAATTTCAAGGAACTATAATGTCCCTTGCTGGATAGTAAAATTGTTATTCCACCTTCCAGCTCGATCAAAATAATCAGAACTGATATACCTGCCAAACAGAAGGGACAGGTTACAGTCCATCACTAAACCTTTTTGTAAGTAATGCTAAAAAAGGATTTTTCTAAATCAATTTCTCAGAGCTATGTCTTTTGGTGATGGCTTGAGTTCAATCACTCATTTTTCATTTTACACTTTTTTTCACACGGGTGCTTTTCTTAAACGTATTATTCTTATACAGTGTTACAATATTTTTATTTTACACTGTATTATATAGGGAGCTATAGTCAACCTTTTGTCCTGAAGATGGTCTGATTGTTTCATTTCCTTGACAGACCGAAACGTTGTCTAGAGCATCTTTCTCTGTATAACATTGATTGTTTTAAATGACATAGAGAAGATGTCAACATAGTACATTGTATAGGTTATTTGACGTCACCTTACATACTATGTTTTGTTGCTTTTTCCCTGATAAATTTTAAAATACATATTTTTTAAATATATGAATGTTTTTTTGAAAGATATTTTGTTGCCCCGTGTATGATTCATTGTTCATTTCTAATTGATAATTGTGATTACATTGAATTTCTTTATTGATTGACTCTGCTATCCACCACTGTAGAGGGTGTGACCTCAAATAGTTTTTCAAACAAGTTTAAACGTTCTGGACAAATAAAATCCCTTGTAGGTAATCCCTCCCTTTTTGTTAACTGACGAAAAGCATTTTGACATCCTTCTGTCTATGGAAGGGGGATTGGAGTGTATTTAGTCAAAAGCACTAGTAGGGGTTTAACAATGTGTGAAAAACTCAATATCCATTGCCTACAAAGCGAAGTCAAACCAATGAATGCATGGACATCTTTCTGGGTGGAAGGTACTGGTGTGTCTTAAATAGCTTGTATGCGATCTGGTGTAAGTGCACGACCCTCCTTAGACAGAAGGTGACCTAAGTAGGTTACCTTCGGTCTACAATATTGCAATTTCTCCTGTGATACTTTATGATGGTGTGTAGCAAGAAAAGAAAGTAGAGACAAAGTACACTCTTCACATAGTTCAGGCGTATCGGCTGCCAACAAGATGTCATCGACATATTGTATGAGAGCCACTCCTTCAGGCAAAATCAAGGAATCAAGTTGTCGTTTTAAGGCTTGACTATAAATACTCGCACTCCCAGTGTACCCTTGAGGAACTCTACAAAATCTGTATGATCGATTATTCAAAGTGAAACCGAAGAAATATCGGCTATCAGGATGAATAGGAATCGAGAAGAAAACATTCTTCAAATCGATCACAGAAAATGTAGTCGCTGTTGGAGGTACTAAGGTAAGTAATGTTGTTATGTCAGAAACCACAGGGTACTGCGGTACTACTATCTTGTTGACTTCCCTCAAACCAATGATGAATCTGTAAATCCTAGTGTCAGTATCTTTTTTCAAAATAGGAAGAATAGGACTATTGCAAACATTGTAAGGAACTTCTTCCACAACCCCCACTTTAATCAAATCATGAACAATGCGTGTAAGTGCTTCTTCTCCTTCTCTAGAAATGTTATACTGAGGCAGTCTTGGCAAAGAAGCACCCTCCTTGACACTAATATGTACTGGCGGAATAACCATTTGCCCTACATTGGTGTCTGAAGTAGCCCACAAAGTACTAGTGAGTGAAGCTAATGCAATGTTCTCTTTAACAATGCAGGATCTCTCAATCACGGGGTAATTGTCATTCATTATAACCCATATTCCTTCCGGAGAACATCGTATCGTAGCCCTGAAATACTTGAGCATATCAAGATCCACAATATTGTCTGGTGTGTTCGGAGAGAGCAAAAATGGACATGGAGCAGTAAACTTATCAACATGGAATGCGAGTGGTTGTGACAGTGGGCTAAGGGAAGGTGTTCCATCGAACCCGATTGATGTAATGGTCGAGCCAGACAGGGGAGCCCTTGGAACCAATTGTTTAGATAAGGCGCTACGAGTAGCTCCTGTATAAACCAGAAACTGATCAGTAGAACCCAAAACATGTGCTGTAACATAGGGACCCCTCTAATCTACTGGAACTTCAACTGATTCCTTACCCCATCCTAGGCAATACTATGCATAAGCAGAATCTTGAAAATCAGACGGCACATAGTCGGACATTTGATATTGGTTCCTTCTATCAAAAGTGTTAAACCCATCCTGCCCACGTGTATTAGCATCAAACCTAGCACGATCATTCGTGCTTCCTCTAGGCCCTGGATATCCTGAACGATTTCTTATTTGTCCCTGACCACGTGGACACTGCTGAGCACGCAGCACTGGACAATCAGAAATCCAATGTCCAAATTTCTTGCAGTACGCACACTGGTCAACAGACAAATTCGGACGAGCATAAGAAGAAAAAGACGAACCATAAGATCCACGTCCACCTCTATCATTACCTCTAGAAGGCGGACCATAAGCCTGAGCCAACATAGCCTTTGTTTTTAACTCTTTAGTCTTTTATCCTCATTACCCTTCGCTTCTAATTCCTGGCGTTCATAATACTGAGCCATAGTCAAAAGAGAGACCAGAGAAGAGGTAGTCCATGAACTCTCACTGGCCTTTAGGTGACTAGCTATTCCTGTCAAAAGGTTTGCGACATATTTATCGACAAACAGATGCCTACCAGTGTCATCTGTCAATGACTGGCCACTAAAATCGTGGAATGCCTCCTCAAAGCGTGTAAAACAGTCTGAAACCGATTCATCTGCATTTTGCTTACACAACGCTAATACAGTCCAATCTATCTTTTTAGGGGGAATAATCATCTTTAACTTAACTAATATAGCTGTAGGGAGGTCTAAAATCAATGTGCACGGTTTCTGTGCAGGCTCCCGCTCTACATCCATTTGTTCTAACTCTTTCCATAATGCCCCAAAAGTTGCATGATCATCAACTTTATGCACAGTTCTCCATATGTCAGTCGGCAATATCAATCCGAAAAACAAATCAATATCAGGCAAAGTCATGGTACAAGAGGTAATAGCACCCTCAACTTCCTCATAAAAAGCTGCTGGATTTTTGCGCGGATTAGGCAATGCATTTTTAAGGGCCATAACATCCACTCTATTCCAAGGAGTATAGACCCAATTATAAATAAAATAACCCTTCGAATCGGCAGAACTTTTATCATCATCTGTTCCCTCACCTCTAGGAGGAACATACAAAGGCTTCTCGCATAGGTTTCGCATGAACTATCATAGTATTATCTGTTCTGACAATAGAAGCTTGTACTACGCCGGTCTGAGATGTTAGTGCAGCTGCTGCTCCCTTTTTCTCCCCTCGTAAACGGACTGCATCAGCACGCAGTTTAACCAAACGCCTGATTTTATCAGCCACCTGAGAAAATACAAAAAGACCATCA